>NW_026539209.1:73100-181817 GCF_027791375.1 Indicator indicator
CCTTCAGATAGTGACTTCAGATGCCTCTGTAGGAAGTTCCATGTCAGACGGAAACATCCAAAGTACCTTGGAAGCATGAATGGGTCCCTACCTGAGGGTCACGCTTACTGACAATAGCCTCCCACTGGGACTCCTTAGAGCAGCTGATTGGAGGCCATGGCTGCAGGGAGGACAAGGGCAATGATGGCAGGGGGACCCATAACCTTGGCTTTGGTTTTTATTTGGTGAGAGTAAGGCCAAGGCCTGTGACTCAGCACCTGAGGACGCAGTAGGCACTGTTAAGGCTCAATAGCACTAGTGTGTATCCGCACTATGGACACATGGGTGGCAGAGGCACGTGCCAGAGCCAAAATAAGGGGACGACAATGCCTTGGTCCTCGGTTGGGCCTCTCTGCCTGGCTCGAGCCCTTGGCCATCCCTACTGCATGCCTGTTTCTACACTGGTCCCCATTGCACCTGCAGCTTCTTTGCCTTCAGGCTGCTGGACACCAACTCTTGCTTCTCCACTCCCAGGATCTTCCCCTTGCCACTTTCCTTCACCTTTCCCTCAGCTGTCTCAGCGTCTCCCTGCCATTTCACTGACCCCTCCGGATGGCTGGTTCTCATGCAGGAGCAGGGGCCTGCTCTTTTGAGGGGTCTTGTCTTTGGCCTCCACATTCTCCAGCCTGAACCTTCCAATGCTGCACTGTGTGGAGGTTTTTGGTGTCTCCCCACTCCCCACAGGCAGAGCTCCCTTCCTCTCTGAAATCCCAATCCCCCCCCTTCATGCCACTGTGCTCACCTGCGAGGGATGGTGCCCTGAGCCTTCCCTTCAACCAGGTCTGAATGCAGATCCCAGGTCCACTCGAGCCTTCTCGCACGAGATGGTCAGTCCCCCTCTCCTGGCCGTTCTCCATCTGCTGCCTCCCCAGTTCTCTCCCCTCTCCTCCAAGCTGTGCTGAAGTACCCCACATTCTGGACCCCAAGCCTCCAGTTGTGGCCAAGCTGCCAGTGTGAGTCCCAGGGGGAGGACAAACTGCCTGTGTCGGGGTGGCCTCACTCCTCCTGCCAACATGCCCTGCTGCACTTGGCGCCTTCTTTCAACTGTGTGCTGGCTTTGCTTAAGCAGGCATCCCATGAACCTTCAACAACGTTTTCCCTCTCCTGGAACTGACATATATGCATTCATTGCCTGGGAATCCAATGTGCTGCCAACTCCAACCCCATAATTTACCTATCCTTACCTTCTCTCAGAGGTTATTTATTTTTTGAAAAGCTATCAGGGCAGTTCTGGATAATACCCTGCAGCTACTGGGCAGTCCACAAAACCTTTCACTTAGCTGCTCCTCACACCTCAGGGTGCTTGACTTTTTCTATGTCTCAGCCACAGTGGTCTCCTTAATGAGTCACTCGAAGGGTATCACTGTAGAGACAGACAATATCCTGGCCATGTGTTACACCACTCTTGACCCCATTTTCTAAACCTCTCATTACAGCCTGAGGCAATAAAGTGTAAGAATTGCCTTGGAGAGGGTTGGCTGTGGTTAAAGTGATGCCTACAGAAGCAACTCAAATTAGTACCATAGTACAGTTTGCCAAAGCCCCACTGGGTTTTGTGGCTGCTTGAACAAAGGAAACCCAGCATGTTGCTCTAACAAACACCCTGCGGTCCTTGCCTGGCATTCACCCGCCATCAGGAAGGGGAAGAGGTCCTGAGGCATCTCTCGCTGTGTCCTGCACCTCTATGAGTAAGATCCCTGTACTGCAGGCTTCTTTCAATGCCCCTCTTAAGCAGTTTCTTGCAAAGCACTGCTGCCAAGAAGTGATGTATGACAATGGCAATGCTAATGGGGGGTATAGGGTGAAAAATTGGTCCCTAGCAAATGAAGGCCAGAGAGTGACAGCAGCTGATGAAGAGATGACTGCCCTCACTTGCTAGACCCAGGGGACTATTTGGCAGTGTCCCTGGTGTGGAATCAAAAGGCCTGAGGTCATCTTCTCCTGCTCTGGATTTCATCCATGGAGTTGTGTCATGCTTGGACATAAAGAAAATATATTTCAACAAATATAAGGATTGGGACAGCCCCGCATGGCATGGGTACTCTGAGTCTGTGGTGTTTCCTGTTTATACCCCAGCTGGTGACTATGCATACACAGTGAGTCGTTGCCACCTGCTGGTGAGGCACAGTGGGAGAGGATCCTAGAGTAACTGTAGACAGACATGAGCTTGGGTTAAAGGCAAACTGAGAAGCAAATGCAAAAAGGTACTGAGGGGTGCATGCAATCCCCAGGATATTCATTCCTCACGTGGTTGAGGCAGGGGTTCTCTATTGTTAGTAGTAACCCTGGAGATCGGGGGTGCCACTGGGTTGCATGTTTGAAGCAGGAGGAACTCTGTGTATTGCTCATGTAACAGGAATTGACCAGATATTCAGCAGATAGTGAAATACTCAGAATTCCTTCTCAGAATAATTTATTGCTGCATTTGCTGGGCCCAAGTGATAAGAGTGTCCTGATTAGGAGTAGAGTCTGTAAAGAATAAGTTATTAATTATGAGTTATGAATAATACAAAATTGAAAATTAGTATTTATTAATTTTCAAAATTTATTTATTACTTTCTTTCAATATTTATTATGCAGATTTAGTGCACCATTGTGGAAAGTATCCCACTAAACTGGTCAGTTCTAACCCATTTTGAACCAAATTAGAAAAAACTTAGACTGCAATTCCACCACTTGTCCACCAGATGGCGATTCGACAAGTCAGGGCATACAAGTAAAGGAACCTTTCAGAGACTTTGCATCCATTTCCCTTCATGAGTTCTGGCTCTGGGCATAGCCGGGGAGGCTGTTTATAAAGCATGTTACATTGCAGGTGGGCTAAAGTGCAGGGATTGAAACCCAGTCAGAACTGCTGTGAAACACCTGAACACTGCAGAGATTCACAGCTTCACTTGGTGCTATGTTACTGCTGGCTGCCCAGGCTAAGGGACTCGCCTAAGGCTGTGGCTGCTGCCGAGGCTCCGAGGCTCGCAGGGGATTTGACGATGCTGTGGCTGGTCACTGCTGAAGCTCAGGGGCTTGCAGGGACCCAGTGCTGGCTCCCGGGGACGATCCCTTCTGGATGCGTGGAGGCTAACTTCTCTTGTGGCTGCAGGGGTGTGTGTGTGGGTGGTGTAGACCTCTGCCTAACAGGCAATTTCACCTGGACAGGCTCTCTCGAGTGGCTCCCTCAGTGCTGCAGTGCCACAGAGTGGGCAGGGTGCTGTGGGGGAACAGTTCCCTTCTGAGGCAGCTGGAGACTATGGTGGGGGTGGCACAGAGCAGCTTTTCCCCTGGCTCATCCCTTGAGTCCCTCGAAAAAAAATAAGAATCTGAGATGTCCTTGACACTGCTCCCACCAAGAGACTCTCAAGACTCTTCTGGGAACCTCAATTTGACCTTCCTGAACTGGGCACACAGCTCCATTGCTGTGCTGACTCAGCACTGTAATATGTTCTCATCAGCACTAATTGGTGTTCAAAATGGCAGGAGATGTTTTATCCTGCTGCAGTCCCCAGCTTCTGACAAATGCAGGTGAAAAGAGGCGATTTTTGGTCCAATCTGCTGGAAAGGCCCTTTCAGGGGATCACCATCAACCCAACAGACCCTGGGTGGATTCTACTTGCTCATCCCCCAGAGTGTGGGCTGCTGACTGGTGTGGCTGCAGCGATTGCTTGTTGAGATAGGAGCTGCGGGTGAAGCTCTTGCCACAGTCAGCACAAGTGAAAGGCTTCTCCCCAGTTATGCACCAACGACGGTGCTGGGTGAGCTTGGAGCTCTTTGCGAAGCACTTACCACAGTCAGCACATGTGAATGGCTTCTCACCAGTGTGCACACGACGGTGCTGGGTGAGATAGGAGCTGCTGGTGAAGCTCTTTCCACAGTCAGCACAGTGTGAACGGCTTTCTCTCCAGTGTGCACACGATGGTGCTGGGTTAGGGTTGAGCTCTGTGTGAAGCTCTTGCCGCACTCAGCACAGCTGTAGGGTTTGTCACCGCTGTGGATGAGTTGGTGCCGGATGAATAAAGTGCTTGTGGTGAAGCTCTTGCCACACTCAGCACAGGGGAACAGCTTCTCTCCAGTGTGGATGCGGCGGTTGCGTGGTGAGGGTGCAGCTGTATTTGAATCTCTTGCCACAGTCAGCACAGGTGAAAGGCTTCTCAGTGGTGTGCACATGACGATGTTTGGTGACAGAGAAGCTACAGGTGAGCTCTTGCTGCAGTGGGCACAGCTGTAGGGTTTGTCACCGTGTGGATGAGTTGGTGCCGGATGAATGAACTGCTCGTGGTGAAACTCTTGCCGCACTCAGCACAGGGGGAACAGCTTCTCTCCGGTGTGGATGCGACGGTGGATGGTGAGGCTATAGCTGTGTTTGAAACTCTGCCACAGTCCTTGCAGGTGAAGGATTTCTCACTCGTGTGGGTGAGGCAGTGCCGCATGAGCTTAGACCTCCACCTGAACCTCTTGCCACAGTCACCACAGATGAAGAGCCGAGGGCCAGGGTGGGGGTAATGATGCTTCATTAAGTCTGAGACAGCTGGGAAGCTCTGCCCACACTCAGAGCACTGATTCACCTGCTCAGCTGGCACAGAGGGGGCTGCTGTGCCTTCATCCTCATTCTCCTCCTCATCCTGGTCACCTTCATCCTCATCTTCCTCCTCCTCCTCATACAAATCATCATCACAGTCATCATTCTCCTCTCTATCCTCCGTCTTCTCATTCACTTCCTTAGGGCTACACTTTGCTCCTTCATCTTGTTCTCAAGGCAGTACTCCTCCCAGCTATTCTCTGGATCCTTCTGTAAGGCCATGCTCATGGGGAAGAGGTCAGAGTTGTGGGCCTAGGGAAGATGGAAGCACCTGAGCCCAGGACCTCAAACCTTCACCTTCCTGGCTCATGACAGGCCCTGACTCTAGATACATCCCAACACAACAACACTCAGCTGGGGCAAGGAAAAGAGAAGGGCTCTCAAACCCCCGTTCCTACCATGGTGAAAGGTCAGGCCTCCAATACCTGTGCTGAGACCTCAGGTTCCTGTGAGCAGTGCCCTGAGGCACTTTGGGACTTACAAGAGGTCTCGTCCAACTGTGCTCCAGCCTGGCAGCATTGGCAGGCTGGTTCCTGGCCCAAGCCCTCTCCTTTCATCTCTCCTGGCTCAGACAATGGAGACCAAACCACCTGCAATGTTCTCCCACCAACATCAAGATCCCAAACCCAAAAATCTCCTCCTGCCCACACAACTGACCCCCACCAACCTGGGGGAGCTCCCAGACTGCCACCACAGCTGAGGTCCTTCAGAGGCCTGTGACTGGGAAATGTGGTGGGTAGGAGGGAATGGAGGAGGTTGGGAGGTGACCCAGGCATCAGCCATGGGCTGGGGTCCTCCTCTTGCCCCACTCTGCCTTCTTTGCTTGCTGGGCTGGCTCCAAGGGGCAGATCTGCAAACTCTGCTCTTCCCCAGCACACAGCAGCAGGGCTGATGGACAGAGAAGAACACAGCCCCTACCACAGACAAGCAAAGGGCACAGAGGAGAGAAATGACCTGCAAGGGATGGCTCAGCATTGCCCAGGACAAGGCAGCAGAGCTGAGTCTTGCTAGGGGCAGCTCCCAAGCCAGGAGCAGAGGCAAAGTACACAGCCAGGGCTGCTGAAGATGGGAGGTCTGAACAAATGCAGACTCAGCCCCTTGCCCAGCACACAACCCCCAGCACACAGCTGCAGCCCAGCACCACAAGACAGCTGCCTCCACACAGCCTCTCCCAGTCCTTGCCTGCACCTTCCTCCCACTGCCTGACCAGGCCTCTGTTGCCTGCAGATGCATTTGCCAGGAGATCTTGCTCTGGACCCAGGTCTCCTCCCTGGCCCTGCCCCCACCACACCCACTCTGTGCTCATCTTTCCTCTGCACAAACCTCTGTGCTGCCCACTCCCCAAGAGATAATCAGAGCAGCCCTGAGCACACAGAAAAAGGGAAGTTCATGCTCTCTGGAGATGCAGCAAAGGGGGGAGGGACTTGGTCAGCTTCTTGCTAAACCTCTTCAGCCCTCACTGTGCTGCTGGAGGAGTCTCTGTCTCCTGGACAATCCTGACACCTCCAGCAGCATTCACACACAGGCAGCCCAAAGAGACTCAGTGCAAGCTTTTTGGCTTCCTTCTCCTCCCTGCCCATTTCTCTCACCTTTCTCTTTGCACTTCTCCTGCAGCTGCCACTCCACATCCCCAAGACAAAATGAGGTTTGCTAGGAGGGCACAGTGCCCAGGGGCTGTTGCTCATCTCCCAGCTGACACATGCAGAGCTGCAGCACAATTCACTCCTTTCAGCTCCTGAAATCCTGCCGCATTCTGCCATTTCCTTTGCCACCTGGGCCCTGCATCCTCTCCCCTTTTTGGGTGGACAAGGCCTAATTCCTGCCTGACTATTCCCAAGCCCTTCCCCCATTCCCAGTCCATCCATGGCCCTGTGGCCCTCACCTCCACTGCCACTGCAGCTGCAAGGCTGGAGTGCAAAATGTTGTGGCACAAGAATGGAAGGGGCCTGAGACTAAAGGCTGGCATGAGCTGGAGAGCTGAAAGAACAGCAACAAGCCAAGGGGGAGTATCAGATGAGGGGTGGGGAGGGACCCTGCAGCCACCTCATGCAGCAACTGATGAAGGGGGAGAGAGAGGGAGTGAGACCTCAGGTGACTCCTGCCCTGGGCTATGGCTGGTGTTGTGGCTAGGACCCCTGAGTGCCTGCTTGGGCTATGCTGGATGGCAGGAGGTGGCAGGAGACTGTCCTGAGCCAGGCAGCATTTGGGCCTTTCAGCTTCTGGGCTCAGCTGCTGCCAGCACCATTGCAGGTAGGAGCCAGGCAGAGCCACACAGCTGCTCAACTAACCCCTCCCACCCCCTGCAGCCTTCATCCTCCATCTCTCCAGACATTGCTCCAGCTTCACTCACTTGGCTGCCCTCTGAGAGTCCCCAGGTCTGATTTACACACCCAGCATGGCCCAACAAAAACCCCTGGATGAGAGCATGGAAGACAATACCCTGGAGAACAAGTTGGAGGAGTTGAAGAGGAGAAGCTGGAGAAGTGGCCCAGGTGAACCTCAGGAGGTTCAACAACAGCAAGTGCAGAGTCCTGCACCTGGCCTGGAAGAAGCCTCACAATCAGTACAGGCTGGGGAAGGAGGGGATAGAAAGCAGCTCTGCAGAAAAGGACTTGGGGGTGCTGGTGGAGGAGAAGCTTGCCAGGAGCAGGCAGTGTGAGCTTGCAGCACACAAGGCCAAGGGCAGCCTGGGCTGCACCAAAAGCAGTGTGGGCAGCAGAGCCAGACAGCTGAATCTGCCACTTTCCTCTGCTCTAGGGACACCTCACCTGCAGTACTGCAGCCAGCTCTGGAGCCCTCAACACAGGAAGGACATGGACCTGATGGAGAGGGTCCAGAGGAGGCCATGAAAAGGATCAGGGGCTTGGAGCAGCTCTGCTATGAGGCCAGGCTGAGGGAGCTTGGGGGTGTTCAGCATAGAGAAGGCTCTGGGGACACCTAATGTCAGCCTGCAAGTACCTGAAGGGGGCTACAAGAAGGCTGCAGAGGGACTTTTTGCAAAGCCTGCAGGGACAGGACCAAGGACAATGGCTTCAGACTAGAGCAGAGCAGATTTGGATTGGATGTGAGGAACAAGTTCTGCACCATGAGGCAACAGCTTGCCCAGGGAGGGAGGTGAGGTTCCCATCCCTGGAGATATTCAGGCTGAGGCTGGACAGTGGCTCTGGGCAACCTGATCTAGGGGAGGATGTCCCTGCTGACTGCAGAGGGGCTTGCACTGGATCACCTTTGCAGGGTCCCTTCCAGCCCAAACTGCTCTACCAATCATGATTCTAAGTGCAGTGTCCAGGGAGAAGAAGAGGAGGAAAAAGATGAGGGAGAGAAGGAGAATGAAGAGGACAAGGAAAAGGAGGAGGAGAAGAAGAAGAATGCTTAACATGGTTTTAAAATGTCTAAAAACCAAAATCACCAAAAATCCCTTCCAAACTCCTCCAAAACTCTGCCAAATTGATTGAAAGCTCTTCAAGCTCTGAAGAGTTCATTCTGCAGAGAGCTGAGGCAGTTTCTAGGCTTTAGTGATGTGTTGGACACCTCTCCAGAAATGCTCAAGAAGGTCTCCAAGTGCCCTCAAAACCATCAGCACAGCTCTGGCAGCACAGAATGCCAGGCTGGGAGGGACCCCAAGGCTCAGCTGCTCCAACCTTTCCAGCTGATAGTGCACTTGACAGCCCCCATGCTCAGACCCAGCAACTAAGGTCAGAACCACTTCCTAAGCTCAGTCCCAGCTCTGCAGCTCAGACCCAAGCTCACAACCAGCTCCCAAGTTCAGAACCATCTCCCAAGCGCAGACCCAGCACCCAAGCTCAGGACAAGCTCCCCACACTCAAGAAACAGCAACTAAGCTCAGACCAAATCCCAAGTTCGGAGCCAGCTCCCATGCTCAGAGCCAGCAACTAAGGTCAGAACCATTCCCCAAGCTCAGAGCCAGGCCCCAAACCTCAGAAGCACTTCCAATCTCAGAACCTCTCCCAAGCTCGCATCCTGCTCCCAAGCACAAAACCAGCTACCACCTGTTTTCTTTAGCCCTAACCAGCAAGGGTTCAAAACAATACTGCCATGGGCCCTGATGCTCAGAATCCCTCCAGAGCCCCCAGACCTGGGTCCCTTGGGGGCTCTGGGGATATCCTTTCCTCCCACCTGGGTCTTAGAGACCATTTTTGGTTCCTTTGAAACAGTTTTAGGGTGCCAGGGGAGTAACTGAAGGGTCCCAGGCAGGCATTTTGGGGTCCCAGTCTGCTGCTTAGATTCCTCGGGGCTGTTTTAGGGTCCTGGGTTCTGACTTTGGTGTCTTAGGGGAACATTCTGAGCTCCAGGAGGCATTTCGGGTTGTGCCCTTGCTCCTCCTGCTTGTGGCAGGGGCTAGCCTGGGCTACCCAGGGGGCACAGGAGTCTGGGGAGGCTGTTTGGGGGGTTCAGGGCTTGAACTCCCCCCACACCCCTCCCGGGACCTGCAGCTGGCTGCGCTGGGCTAGAAGGAAAAGTCATCAAAGGCTCTTGGAGCCTCCCTGGGGCCTGCTTGCTGCCCTCCATGCAGCACCCAAGGCCTGGCTGGAGGCACCCAGCACAGCCACAGCAGCCTCAGCAGCACCGCAGGAGGCTGTGGGAGGCCACAGCAGCCAGGTCCCACCCACCCCCCAAACACTACAGACCCCCACAGACCCTACCCTGCCCCACAGGATCCCAAGCCTGGCCCCAAGATCCCCCTCAGCCCAGGCACAGCTTTCCTCCAAGACTCCCAAAGGATCCAGATTACAACCCTCAGCCCCAAGGGATCCCAAGCCCAACCCCACACCCCCCCCACAACCCTACCCCTGCCCCCCCTGCCCCAAGGACCAGGCCTGCAAGACCCCACAGATGCCCTCCCCACAGCCTCCCCAGCCCAACCCCCACAGCTCCTCCTTCTACCCCTACACAGCCTTCCCCCCAGCCCCACCCACCCAACCCCACAAACCCTCCAACAACCCAACGGACCCCCCTGCACCCCAACCACCCTCCCGACACCACAACTCCACACACGCCCCCAGCAGCCCCACACAGCCCTCCCTAATCCTCAGCCCAGCACAAAAGCCTCAGGCCCCAGGGATCACAACCCCAAGCCCAGGCTGCCTCCCTCCGCCCCAGGGGTCCCCACCCCACCTGGCACACAAAGGGGACGCCAGAGCAGGAGCCCAAGGCACAGCTCGGAGCACAGGAAGCTGCCGACCGACACCGCCACAGCCACATAACCCCCCCACAGACACCCTCAGGCTGCCCACAGCCCCACAAAGTTCTCCAGACCCGCACGGAGCCCTCCAGGACCCGCACGGAGCCACTCTCATCACCCCAGAACTCCCCACTCCAAGCCTCACGACCCCTCCCCACACAACAGCCACACAGAGGCTCCTCCAGCACCACCAACTCCTACCACCACAAACTCTCCACCAACCCTGCGGACCACGCTAGACCCCACGGACCCTCCCGGCCCCCCCCAAACCGCGCAGACCTCCCCCCGGAACCCCACAGGACCCCTCCCTACCTCCAACATCACAACCCTCACTCCCCGGGGATTCCGATCCCCACCTCACGATCCCCTCCTCAGCCCCCACACATTCCCTCACCCCACCTGCAGCCGGCACAAAGGGGACGCAGAGCAGGAGGACGACCAAGAGCTCAGCGCACAGGAAGCTGCCGACCGCCGGCCCCGGCAGCTCCTGCCGACCACACAGCGTTGGGAAGGAGATCCCGGACCGGACCTTCCGCCAGCTGCGGTCTGGGAGAGCAGAGAGCGCTGGGATGAAGGTACCGAACACTCTACTTGCTGCGGCCACGTGTGACTAGGAGCGGAAGCAGGGGGCGGGCTGCAAAACGAAGTCCCGCCCACGTCTGCTCAAACACAGCCAATCAGAGGCGTCGGCAGTGCGGCAGCTCCTCCCCTGGGCGCTGCAGAGGCACAGCGAGGAGCTGCCACTGCCGGCCGCGGCCGCCATTGTTCCTGTCCCGTGGGGGTCTGGGCGGGCCCCGGGGCATGCTGAGAGCCGGGGAGCCTTTAGCTGCTGGCCCCGGGGCTGCGCGGGCCAGGACAAGCTCAGGCTTTAGGCTTTCCTTCCTTTTGTTGGAGTTTTTCCCTGCTTCCCAACAGGTCGCCACTGCCTGCTTTGGAACACCTTGGCTTTGCCTCCAGACCTAGCAGCAGCCTCTGGCGGGCTGCAATCTGTTGGCTTGGGGCCGCGCACAGCTTGGTTTGGTCACAGGTTGGGTTTGAGCTTCTTCGCTTAGGCTGAGAGCTGAACACAGAGCAGAAGGAAAGTTCTGCTTGCAGGCATGAGAGAGGGGACTTGGGGGCAGAGGAGGAAGTTGGAGGAGGGCTTTGGAGGAGCCCAGAGCACTTGTGCAGGGCCAGAGGACACAAATACTGCACTGAACCAGACCCTGTGGATACCGAACAGGGAGGAGGAAGAATTGCAGTAGCCAGGAGAGGCTTTGTGAAAGCTCCTGGAGAAGTAAGTGTGAGAGCTTTTGATCAGGGCTATGGACTCTGAGAAGGATCTCCTCCCACCTAGCCCAGTGCAGAATGCATGGGAATGCTGCTGCTCAAGCACAGTGGTAGCTAAGAGCTTTTGGATTCTCCCATCACCTCCTTGCCCTTTTCCTGGGCCATGAGCCAGCCCAGGGTCAGTCAGTCATGGAGTGGGACAGACAGACCCAGAGCACTGAGAGGTCTCCTTGGTGAGCTTGGCCCTCACTTTCCCAACCTTGCACTGCTCTCCCTAAGGCTTGGGAGTGTGTCAGCTCCTGCCAGCCCCCAGTGCAGCTGGAGCTGTCTCCTGCCAGCCCTGTGCCTCTGTGCCACTTGTGAGATGGAAGCAATTTCTCTGATCTTCCATACACTGTCACCTCTCCAGGACACAGTGACCATCTCTAAAGTCATCTTTCCAGACCCACACTGTCCAGCCAAAGGCCATTTCCATCATTCTCCACTTTCCTCCTCTCCTCATTCTCTGTTCCTCCGGATTCCTCTCACCTGTGCTGCTGCTTTGAGCTTCAGGGAGCAAAAGCTGAGCTGGCTTTCAACAGCCTCCTTGTCTCCTGAGCCACCTCTGCCATTGTGTTTCTCTCCACCTGTTGTATCTACCTGCCTGAAACATTGCTACTCAGCTTATCCCTGGTAGAGAAGCAACCTGCTGAGAGACAGCTTGTGCTGAGCAGATGGTTCCAGAGGGCTTGGATTGCTGAGGGAACTTTCTCAGGCTTGGCTTTGCTTTGCTTCCCAACAGCAACAATTCTTCTGTGGCTGTGTGCAGCCAGTTGTGGAAGGAGAGCAGGGGGGAGATGGTGCCATGGAGCTGTGAGCTGCAGCTGCAGAGAGCAGGGGAGAAGTCTGATGCAAGGAGCAGTGCTGTAAGCCCCAGGTGGGCAATGAGAGGCATGGGGAGGTAGGGAGGGTGAGGAGCAAAGTTGTGCATAGAGTGTCAGGCCTCCAGGGACAGCTTCTGCTCCCAGTGCAGACCTGCTGAGGAGACAGCCTGGATCAGTATCACCTGGGGGATGCTGCTGTCACCTCTCCTCTGTCTCAGACATAATAAAATGTTTTCCCTTTGCCATGCAAACTGAGCTGTGTTAGCTGCAGTTTGACATCCTGAAGAGAACTGCAGAAAGAGAAAAACTCCTGAGTTCATTGCATGAACCTCAGGAACTGCCAGGAGACTGAAGAAACCTCTCAAGAAGTCAGAAACAAAACTCCAAGTACCTTGAAGCATTGATTGTTCTCACTGAGGCTGAAACCTCCCCAGGGACTCGTTGGAGTAGCTCAGTGGAGGCCACAACTGCAGGGAGCCAGAGGCAAAGTGCAGGGCAGCAAACCCTGGGCTTGGTTTGTGGAGCAGAAAGGCCAAGGCCTGAGCACAGCCCCTGGGCAGGCAGATCCTGTCCCTCAGGTGTGGGCCAAGGCTCTGCAGGTGCCGTGGGCTGTGCTCTGTGTGATGCTGAGGGAAGGACAAGGGGATGGCAGCCCCCAGCCTGCCTGGAGCTGTGCCAGGAGGCGATGAAGCACAGAATCACAGAATTAAGCAGGTTGGAAAAGACCTCAGAGACCCTCAAGTCCAACCTATCCCCCAACACCATCTCATCAACTAATCCATGGCACTGAGTGCCTCATCCAGTCTCTTTTTAAACACTTCCAGGGATGGTGACTCCACCACCTGCCTGGGCAGCACATCCCAATGGCCAATCTCTCTTGCTGTGAAGAATTTCTTCCTAAGATCCAGCCCAAATCTCTCCTGCTGCAGCTTGAGACTGTGTCCTCTATTTCTGTCACTGGTTGCCTGGGAGAAGAGTCCAACCCCACCTGGCTACAACCTCCCTTCAGGTAGTTGTACTCAGCAATGAGGTCTCCCCTGAGCCTCGTCTTCTCCAGGCTAAACCCCCCCAGCTCCCTCAGCCTCTCCTCACAGGGCTGTACTCCAGACCCCTCCCCAGCTTTGTTGCCCTTCTCTGGACACGTTCCAGCATCTCAACATCTTTCTTGAATTGAGGAGCTCAGAACTGGACACAGTGCTCACGGTGTGGCTTAACCAGTGCTGAGTACAGGACAGGATGACTTCCCTGTTCCTGCTGGCCACAGTATTCCTGATGCAGGCCAGGATGCCATTGGCCTTCTTGGCCACCTGGGCACACTGCTGGCTCCTGTTCAGCTGCTGTCAACCAGTCCCCTCAGGTCCCTTTCCACCTGGCTGCTCTCCAGCCACTCTGTCCCCAGCCTGTAGCACTGCATGGGGTTGTTGTGGCCAATGTGTAGAGCCTGGCACTCAGTTCAATCTCATGCCCTTGGACTCTGCCCATCTGTCCAGCCTGGCAAGGTCCCTCTGCAGAGCCTCCTACCCTCTAACAGATCAGCTCCTGATCCCAGCTTGGTGTCATCTGCAAACTTACTGTGATGGACTCAGTCCCCTCATCCAGATCATCAATAAAGATATTGACCAGGATGGGGCCCAACACTGATCCCTGGGGCTCCCCCAGTGCCTTAGGCCCAGGTCTCCTCACAGGCCTTGGTGGCAGATGGTTGCCATAGCCACGGGGCAAAGCCTTTGGTTCTCTTGATGACTGCCAGCCTTGCCAGTGCCCTTTGCCATCTCCAGCACAGGTTGTCCTACTCTGTCCCACAGCTGCTGCTGTCTCCCTGCAGGCTCCAAACTCCATCTGCTGTCTTCACGTTGCACTGCATGGCCACGCCCCATCCCTGCCACTCTCGACCCCCATTGGTCTCTCATTAGCATAGCTCCTCCCCTCCACTCCCCCTCCCCTTCACTCCTCCCCAGAGCCAAAATGCGTTCCCCCCCCCCCCCTCCACTGCTCTCGCAACAGGTGACAGAGAAATGACTCCAGCTGCTGGCTGCGCCCTGGGTGGAGCACTCTGCTTCTGCCTGGCTTAAGGAAAAGGGGAACTGAAGGCAGAAAACCAGGCAGGGGGCAAGGAAAGGGAAGGAGACTTTGGCTCCAGTTCTTCAGCAAGCCCCAAATCCACCTTTTTTCACCATAGAATTTCTTTATCTCAGCTCAGGAGGGTTTGAAGTATCTCCAGGAGGCTTTGAGGGATCTAAAGGAGGGTTTGAGGAGGTCTAGAGAGGGTTTGAGGGACCTTAGGCAGGGTTTGAATGACCTAAGGAGGGTTCAAGGCAGATAAGGAGGCTTTGAAGTATGCTAGGATGATGTGAGCGAGCTAAAGGAGAGTTTGAGGGTCCTCAGAGGGGTCTAAGAGAGCTTGAATGAGTAAAGAAGGGAAGGAAGGGAAGACAGAGAACAGAAAGTTCTGTCGTTAACCAGCAAAGATCCCCGTGGGGGGTGCACCGTTCCCGGAGGCACTGCAATACCAGGATGATGCGCGGAGGGAACAAGCTCCGGATCCAACTCCCACGGCCAAAATTCCGTTTAATATAAAGTCCTCTGATCGAGGACGTATCAGATATTAAACTGATAAGAACAGATACTACACTTGATCTTAGCCAAAAGGCCGAAAAGCGATCGCGACTGACGACGCCCACACACACCATGCCCCGCGGGGCTGCCCGAGGCCACGGTCACGGCCGTGGCGCCCGCAGCCGCCTCCGGGCTCCGCTTCCAGCCCGTCCCGCACGGTCCCGGTTGGTCTCGCGGCCACCGAGCTCCATTCAATCCCCGCCGGAGTGCCCCCGGGCACGGTGTCCCAGCATGTTTCACGTCCCTCATGACCATGACCCGGACCCTGCTCTGCATTCGCCCCGACCTTGTCCTGCCTCCCGGCCAATGGCATCGCACGCCCTGCCCCCATTCCTGCAAGCCCCGCCCGTCCCCCATCTCACCCTCCCTGATTGCAGGGCTCAGCGAGGCCTCCTGGCGTCCTCCTCAGCCCCCCCCGCCCCGCCGCAGCTCACGAGCCGGCAGCTGCCGCTCGCCCGCCAGCACCTCCGGCACTTCTCCCGCGCTCCGCAACTGCTGCCGCTCCCCACGGGGCAGGAACAATGGCGGCCGCGGCCAGCAGTGGCAGCTCCTCGCTGTGCCTCGGCAGTGCCCAGGGGGAGGAGCTGCCGCGCTGCCGGCCCCTCTGATTGGCTCTGTCTGCCCAGGCGTGGGCGGGACTTCCTATTCCGCACCCAGCCCTGCTTCCGCTCACAGTCACACGTGGCCGCCGGAGATCGGAATCCCCCAGCCGCGGCAGAGGTTGCTTTGGGGTTTCCATTCCAGCACATTCTGCTCGTCTAGGCCGCCAGGAACCTGCTGGGGCTGGCGGTCGGCAGCTTCCTGTGCGCTGAGCTCTTGGTCGTCCTCCTGCTCTACGTCCCCTTTGTGCCGGCTGCAGGTGGGGTGAGGGAATGTGTGGGACTGAGGGAGGGGTCCTAAGGCGGAGATCGGAATCCCCGGGGGGTGAGGGTTACATCGTGGGTTGGGGATCAGGGAATGGTCTGGGAGGCTGCGGGGGGCTTCTGTGCGGTCGGGAGGGTCGGTTGGGTTGGGGAAGGGTTTGTGGGGTAGGGGTCGGTAGGGCTACGGGGAACCTGTGCAGGGATCAAGGAGAAACCGGTGGGGTTTGGGTTGGGCGCTGATGGGGATATGCGAGGGGGTGTGTGGCGTACGGGGGAGGTGTGTAGGGTCGGTGGGTGGTGTCTGCTCTTGTAGGAGGGGTCTGAGGAGTTCTATGGGAGAGTGTGTGGCTGAGGGTGGTCTGTGGGGTGAGGGAGGGGTCCGTGGTAGTATCGTGGGGGTGGGGGAGGTACCTCTGGGGTTCTGGTGTGGTCTGGATGGTTCTGGGTACCATCCTTGGGGCTGGGTGTGGTCTGTGGGGCCGAGCAGGGGTCGATATGTTTGGGTCTTCGTTGTGCTGCTGTGCTGCTGAATTCCCGTGCTGGGGCAGCCTCAGGCCCCCTTTGGCTGCTGCTGTGTTGCAGCCGGAGGCCATTGGTGCCCCTGCAGGGGCTGGCCCTGGCCCTGTGTCCCTGGCCCTGTGTCCTTCTGCTGACTGCTGCCCTGGCAGCAGAGCTGAGCTGGCAGCGGCGCTCTGGGGGCTGCTGTGGCAAGGAGAGGTCGGGGGCAGCGTGGGGGCTGGATTGCAGCAGAGGCTCCTATGGGGGGCTGTGGGGGCGCCCTGGGGGTTTGGAGGCTTTGTGCTGGTAGGTGCCGGGCGGCTGCTGTGCTAAAGGGCAGCGTCTGGGCTGAGGGCCAGGCCCAGGGGGGGAGCCCAGGCCAGGCTGTGCCCTGGGTGCCGTGGGGGTAGCAGCCGTGGGTGCTGTGCTGAGCCTGAGCTTAGGAGCACCTGGGGCTGGTGGCAGCTGTGGCAGCTGTGGGGTGGTTTGGCTGTGCTGGGGGTGGTGGCATCAGAGGTCTCTGTGTCCCCCACCCCCTTCCTGTGGGGGTTTGCTGTGCCCAGCACTGT
The DNA here is from genome assembly GCF_027791375.1 of Indicator indicator. Taxonomy (NCBI): domain Eukaryota; kingdom Metazoa; phylum Chordata; class Aves; order Piciformes; family Indicatoridae; genus Indicator; species Indicator indicator. The sequence continues at coordinate 89,591 of NW_026539209.1, forward strand.
GTTGCCAGCACTACCTCAAGTGACCCAAGCCCCATTTCATGGTTTTGGGGGCCCTCTATTTGCAGGATGCCCCTAAGCCCCCTGCCCCTGTGCTGCTCCACAGGAGTTCCAGATTCCTGCCCAGGGTGTTTTGTTTTGGGGTCCTCTGACTTTTGAGGAGGACCCCCTGGTTTTGGGGGACTCCCATCCCACCATGTGGGGGCAGTAGAGCTCTAGGAACCTTTAGGAATGGAAGTTAAAAATGGACCCCAAAATAATTCTCTGGAACCATAAAATATTCCACTGGACTCCAAAATGGCCTTGACGAATCCCAGAATGTGTCCTGGAGCTCAAAATCTGCCCCCAGGATGCCACAGCGGAGCCCAGGACCTTAGAGGGTCCCCAAGAAACCCAAACTAGCAGCCAGGGACCCCAAAACACTTTCTCAGGACTCTTTAGTGTTCCTCCTGGCATCACCAAATTGCTCCCAGGGAGCCCCAAATGGTTCCCCTGGATCCCCAAGTGCCCCCAGGGCTTGTGCGGTGGTTTCTTGGTTGTTTTACGGTGGGGGTGGCCGTGGGGGGTGGCAGCTCTGCTCCCAGCTGTCCCTACAGCCTGTTTTCAGGCTGCATTTGCCCAGAGCTGCTCCTTTGGCATCCTGCCCAGGGTGGGCACCCCCCAGCCCTCTGCCAGGAGTCCTGGGGGGTCTGCTGTGGGTGTTGGGGTCAGCCCCCAGCTGCTGGAAGGGGCAGGAGCTCCTTGCCGGGGTCCTTTAGCTGCTGGGTCCCGGGGCTGCTAGGGGCATGTGGGCAGCTCTGATTGGCTGTTGCTGCGTAATTGTGGGCGGGACTTCCTTTCCGGACCAAGCTCCGCTTTCGCTCTGCCCACACATGGCCGCCGCAGCCCCAGGGCCGGCCCTGGAGCTCCATCCCAGCGCTTTCTGCTCGTCAGGTGCCTGCCGGGGCTGGTGGTCGGCAGCTTCCTGTGCGCTGAGCTCTTGGTTGTCCTCCTGCTCTGGGTCGCCTTTATGCCGGCTGCAGGTGGGGTGAGGGAAGGTGTGGGGCTGAGGGTTGCATCGTGGGGTGGTGTCGTGGAGAGGGTGAATAGGGATGGAGGATGGTGATTATGAACTATGAATTATGAAAATATGAGTTATGAAATTATTGTTTATTATTATTAATATTCAATTAATTACTTTATATATTGATTCGGGTGCACGGTTGTAATAATATAGACCATAACTGATTTAGTATTTACAATTATACCCAATTATAATATTTACAGTTAATTTCTAATTGAGGGAACGAAAGGGTGCAGTTCTGCCGCTTGTCCACTGGATGGAGACTCGACAAGGTGCTTGCGGCGACTAGCTATGTAAGAGATATAACGTTATCACGAGGCAGGTTAAGCTGGAAATATCACACGGCTGTGCGCGGGCGCTTTGAATAAAACGTTACTAAATGTTATACACATGAAAGATACATGCAGCGAGACAAATTGCCGGATCACACAGGCTCGCTGGGTATCTGCTTCTGCCCGAGGTTGGCCCCGTTCGGGCGGCGCTTTCTTTCTCCCTCCCGGCTCTGTGGGGGGGGGCAAGGTTGGCTTCCTCCTCCCGCGGTCTGCGGGAAGGGCAGTTCTCTTCTTTGTCCTCCCGCGGTCTGTGGGGAGGGACTGCCTCCCTGGCCGGAGGACGGCTCAGGAGGGCCAGGTCTTTTCGGTGCTCGGCCCCTCTTTGGGGGCTTCCCATAGGCAGGTCTCTGGTGGGGGGTGCGGTGACGCGATGCTTACCCCCCTCGGCTCGGCTCGGCTCGAGGTGAGCTGACTGCCGCTTCTCTGGGCGACTGCTTCCATTTAAATTATAATGGTACAGTCATTGCCTTGACTTCAATGGAGAGGCTAATCTTTTGCTCTCTCTTCTCCCTCGGGGAAAATCCCGGGTGTTTCTCCCTGATACGGGCTGCGGAGTGGCCACAGGGGGCGGCTCCTTTCACTCCCGGGGTCTGCGGGGGCCACGCAAGATGCGTTTCTGCTTATTTGGCTGCTTAATTAGCTTGCAGCGTTTCTGGACAGCCAGGCTTGGGCTAGTCCTTCCCCCTTTGGGTTACAGCTTACCCTCTTTGGGGGCTTCCCTCAGTCCTTTTCGACTGGGTCTACGTCGCTTCTGGCAACGGGGTCATCCTTTGCGGGTCCTCGATGCACACTCCGTGGGCTGGCTTCCATGTTCGCAGAGGCTTCCAAGTACGCTTGCGTGAAAGGCTTCTAGCTTACACAATCGTGAGTTGCATGATGGGTGAAAGCAAAAGGAGAGAGCAACGTGGCACCAAAATGGAGCGATACTTACAGACACTCGAGGCTGGAAACTAGCCAATGGGCACACTTGCCAACAACCTGCTTCCACCTATAGGAAGGTGAAGCTAGAATTATGCCCTTAGATGGACAGAGCATAGGCATCCCATTCAGATGGGTGCCTGCTTCTGGTTTGCCCCTTAGGAGACAGGCAGGCGCCTGAGCCTTTTGTCTTCCCTTCCTGAAAGGAGGGTGGAAGGGGGACTTCCCAGAACATGTTGGGACAAGTCAGCTGGTATCAGGGGGCATAATTCTGGGCATGTGATGCCTTCACGACAGGGTGATCAGGGAATGGTCTGTGGGTCTGTGGGGGGGGTCTGTGCGGTTGGGGGTCGGGAGGGTCGGTTGGGTTGGGTAAGAGTTTGTGGGGTAGGGCTGGTGTGGCTGCAGGTAGTCGCTGCGGGGATCTAGGGGGAACCAGTGGGGTTTGTGCTGGGGGCTGATGGGGATGTGTGAGGGGGTATGTGAGGTTGGGCAGAGGTGTGCAGGGCCTGTGGGGGGCGCCTGTGCTGTTGTGGGAGGGGTCTGTGCAGCTGTGGGGCCACGAGTGGGGTTGGGGAGGGATCGGTGTGTTTGGGAGTTCCTTGTGCTGCTGTGCTGCCGAATCCCCCTGCTAGGGGCAGCTGCAGGCCCCCTTTGGCTGCTGCTGTGTTGCAGCTGGAGCCCATTGGTGCCCCTGCAGGGGCTGGCCCTGGCCCTGACCTCTCTGCTGACTGCTGCTCTGGCAGCAGAGCTGAGCTGGCAGCAGTGCTCTGGGCTGAAGGGCCAGGCCCAGGGGAGCAGGTTTGGAGTGGAGCTTGGGAGGAAATTGTTTGGAGTGGGGGTAGTGAGAGACTGGAGCAGGTTGTACAGGGAGGTGCTGGCTGCCCCCTCCCTGGAGGTGTTGAGGGCCAGGTTGGATGAGGGCTTGAGCAGTCTGGTGTGGTGGCAGGTGTCCCTGGCCATGGCAGGGGGGTTGGAGCTGGCTGATCTTTGGGGTCCCTTCCAGCCCAAAGCATTCTCTGAATCTTGAATTTGGGCACTTAGCAGAACTCCAATGACTGAAACTTGAAAGAAGCAAAGTTGTGAAACTGACTCTGAGCTTGGGATCTGTTTTTTGAGCTTGGTTGCTTGGTTTGGAGCTTGGGAGGTGGTTCTGAGGTCATTTGCTGGTGTCTGAACTTGGGGAGTGGTTTTGAATTTGGACACTGGCTCTGAGCTTGGAAACTACTTTTGAGCTTGGGAAGGGGTTCTGAGCTTATTTGCTGGTTCTTGAACTTGGGCACTGGCTCTGGGCTTGGGAGCTGGGTCTGAGCTTGGTCCCTGCCTTGAATTTAAAATGTGAGAGTTTAGCCAATTGGAAACTGAAGCTGAGCTGCTTTTCACTGCAGTGCTCAGGGATGCTTGGGATGCTCAGGAGGCAGAAGTCAAAGAGCTGCTGCAAGAGTTGAGCTGAACTGGAAGACTGCAGTGCAGAGGCAAAAGCTCTTCCCTGCCAGTCAGCCCTTGGAATCCTCTGCCAAGGGCAGTGGTGGATTCCCCTGCACTGCATGGTTTGAAGGCTGAGCTTGGCAGGGGGCTGGGCCAGCTCATTTCAAGTGCACTGTCAGCTGGAAAGGTTGGAGCAGCTGAGCCTTGGGGTCCCTCCCAGCCTGGCATTCTGTGCTGCCAGAGCTGTGCTGATGGTTTTGAGGGCACTTGGAGACCTTCTTGAGCATTTCTGGGGAGTGTCCAACACATCACTAAGCCTAGAAACTGCCTCAGCTCTCTGCAGAATGAACTCTTCAGAGCTTGAAGAGCTTTCAATCAATTTGGCAGAGTTTTGGAGGAGTTTGGAAGGGATTTTGGTGATTTTGGTTTTTAGACATTTTAAAACCTTGTTAAGCATTCTTCTTCTTCTCCTCCTCCTTTTCCTTGTCCTCTTCATTCTCCTTCTCTCCCTCATCTTTTTCCTCCTCTTCTTCTCCCTGGACGCTGCACTTAGAATCATGGATTGGTAGAGCAGTTTGGGCTGGAAGGGACCTGCAAAGGTGATCCAGTGCAAGCCCCTCTGCAGTCAGCAGGGACATCCTCCCCTAGATCAGGTTGCCCAGAGCACTGTCCAGCCTCAGCCTGAATATCTCCAGGGATGGGACCTCACCTCCCTCCCTGGGCAAGCTGTTGCCTCATGGTGCAGAACTTGTTCCTCACATCCAATCCAAATCTGCTCTGCTCTAGTCTGAAGCCATTGTCCTTGGTCCTGTCCCTGCAGGCTTTGCAAAAAGTCCCTCTGCAGCCTTCTTGTAGCCCCCTTCAGGTACTGGCAGGCTGCTGTTAGGTGTCCCCAGAGTCTTCTCTTCTGCAGGCTGATCACCCCCAGCTCCCTCAGCCTGGCCTCATAGCAGAGCTGCTCCAAGCCCCTGATCGTTTTCATGGCCTCTTCTGTAGCCTCTCCATCAGGTCCATGTCCTTCCTGTGTTGAGGGCTCCAGAGCTGGCTGCAGTACTGCAGGTGAGGTGTCCCTAGAGCAGAGGAAAGTGGCAGATTCAGCTGTCTGGCTCTGCTACCCACACTGCTTTTGGTGCAGCCCAGGCTGCCATTGACCTTCTGTGCTGCAAGCTCACACTGCCTGCTCCTGGCCAGCTTCTCCTCCACCAGCACCCCCAAGTCCTTTTCTGCAGAGCTGCTTTCTCTCACCACCTCCCCCAGCCTGTACTGATTGTGAGGCTTCTTCCAGGCCAGGTGCAGGACTCTGCACTTGCTGTTGTTGAACCTCCTGAGGTTCACCTTGGCCACCTCTGCAGCTTGTCCTCTTGAGCTCCTCCAACTTGTTCTCCAATGTGTTCTCCTCCATGCTCTCATCCAGGGGTTGGGCCATGCTGAGTGTGTAGATCAGACCTGGGGACTCTCAGAGGGCAGCCAAGTGAGTGCAGCTGAAGCAATGTCTGGAGAGATGGAGAGTGAAGGCTGCAGGGGGTGGGAGGGGTTAGTTGAGCAGCTGTGTGGCTCTGCCTGGCTCCTACCTGCAATGGTGCTGGCAGCAGCTGAGCCCAGAAGCTGAAAGGCCCAAATGCTGCCTGGCTCAGGACAGTCCCCTGCCACCTCCTGCCATCCAGCACAGCCCAAGCAGGCACTCAGAGGTCCTAGCCACAACCCCAGCCATAGCCCAGGGCAGGAGTCACCTGAGGTCTCACTCCCTCTCTGTCCCCCTTCATCAGTTGCTTCATGAGGTGGCTGCAGGGTCCCTCCCCACCCCTCATCTGTAACCCCCCTTGGCTTGTTGCTGTTCTTTCATCAGTCCAGCTCATGCCAGCCTTTAGTCTCAGGCCCCTTCCATTCCTGTGCTCCTGGTTCCAGTCCAGTTCAGTTCCTTAGATGCTTCCTCAGCCACAACATTTTGCACTCCAGCCTTGCAGCTGCAGTGGCAGTGGAGGTGAGGGCCACAGGGCCATGGGACAGCAAATGCAACAGGGCTATGTATGGTCTGGGAATGGGGGAAGGGCCTGGGAATGGTCAGGCAGGAATTAGGCCTTGTCCATCCAAAAAGGGGAGAGGATGCAGGGCCCAGGTGGCAAATGTGTGTACAGGAAAGGGCAGAATGTGTCACCATTTCAGGAGTTGAATGGAGTGAATTCTCCTTCAGCTCTGCATGTGTCAGCTGGGAGATGAGCAACAGCCCCTGGGCACTGTGCCCTCCCAGCAAACCTCATTTTCTCTTGGGGACGTGGAGTGGCAGCTCCAGGAAAAGTACAGACAGAAATGTGATAGAAAGGGCAGGGAGAGAAGGAAGCCAAAAGCTTTGCACTGAGTCTCTTTGGGCTGCCTGTGTGTGAATGGTGCTGGAGGTGTGAGGTTTGTCCAGGAGACAGAGACTCCTCCAGCAGCACAGTGAGGGCTGAAGAGGTTTAGCAAGAAGCTGACCAAGTCCCTCCCCCCTTTGCTGCATCTCCAGAGAGCATGAACCTCCTTTTTTCTTTGTGCTCAGGGCTGCTCTGATCTTGTCTTGGTGAGTAGGCAGGAGAGAGGTTTGTGCAGGGCAGAGATGAGCACAGAGTGGGTGTGGTGGGGGCAGGGCTATGGAGGAGACCTGAGTCCAGAACAACATCTCCTGGCAAATGCATCTGCAGGCAGTGGGAGGAAGGTGCAGGCAAGGGCTGGGAGAGGCTGTATGGAGGCAGCTGTCTGTTGCCTTTCTCACAGCAACGGTGACCTGGTTCAGGCACAGCACGACGACTAATCCCAGGTCGCTTGGGTCATTAGCCCACTAACACCAATGTGGTGGATGGCAAATGGCATTTATTGGTATGCAACACCGCATTATATAGCTTAGGTTTACAACGTAGCTTCCGTCTGCTTGCATCAAAGGCTATTGGCTATCTGGAGAGGTGGAGAGGTGTCTTATCTTTCCGTACAGTGCGACATCTTCCGACCACCAGGCCCTAACTACCCACGCCAGGCCCTACTGCCCACAGCTGTCTTGTGGTGCTGGGCTGCAGCTGTGTGCTGGGGAAGAGCAGAGTTTGCAGATCTGCCCCTTGGAGCCAGCCCAGCAAGCAAAGAAGGCAGAGTGGGGCAAGAGGAGGACCCCAGCCCATTGCTGATGCCTGTGGCACCTCCCAACCTCCTCCTGCCCACCACATTTCCCCAATCACAGGCCTCTGGAGGACATGAGCTGTGGTGGGTGTCTGGGAGCTCCGCAGGTTGGTGTGGGTCAGTTTTGTGGCAGGAGGTGATGTTTGGGTTTGGGATGTGGAGTGTGGGTGGGAGAAGGTTGGAGGTGGTTTGGTCTCCATTGTCTGAGCCAGGAGAGATGAAAGGAGAGGGCCTGGGCCAGGAACCGCCCTGCCAATGCTGCCAGGCTGGAGCACAGTGGGATGAGACCTCTTGTAAGTCCCAAAGTGCCTCAGGGAACTGCTCACAGGAACCTGAGGTCTCAGCACAGGTATTGGAGGTCTGACCTTTCACCATGGCAGGAACTGGGGGTTTGAGAGCCCTTCTCTTTTCCTTGCCCCAGGTGAGTGTTATGTGTTGGGATGTATCTAGAGTCAAGGCCTGTCATGAGCCAGGCAGGTCAAGGTTTGAGGTCCTGGGCTCAGGTGCTTCCATCTTCCCTAGGCCACAGCAGTGACCTCTTCCCCCATCAGCATGGCCTTACAGAAGGATCCGGAGAATAGCTGGGAGAACTACCCTGAGAACAAGGTGAAGGAGCAGAAGTGTAGGCCAAAGGAAGAGGATGAGAAGATGGAAGATGCAGAGGAGAATGATGAGTATGATGATGATGATTTGTATGAGGAGGAGGAGGAAGATGAGGATGAAGTTGAGCAGGATGAGGAAGAGAATGAGGATGAAGGCACAGCAGGCCCCTGTGTGCCAGCTGAGCAGCTGAATCAGTGCCCTGAGTGTGGGCAGAGCTTCCCAGCTGGCTCCGAGCTGATGAAGCATCACTGCCCCCACCGTGATCTGCGGCCCTTAGTCTGTGGTGACTGTGGCAAAAGGTTCAAGAAGAACAGTGACCTCATGCGGCACTGCCTCAGCCACACCAGTGAGAAATCCTTTACTTGCAAAGCCTGTGGCAAGAGCTTCAAACACGGCCACAACCTCACCATCCACCGCCGCATCCACACCGGGGAGAAGCTCTTCCCCTGTGCTGAGTGCGGCAAGAGCTTCACCACAAGCAGTTCATTCATCCGGCACCAGCTCATCCACAGCAGTGAGAGACCCTACAGCTGTGCCCACTGCAGCAAGAGCTTCACACAGAGGTCCAACCTCACCAGGCACTGTCGTGTGCACACTGGTGAGAAGCCTTTCACCTGTGCTGACTGCGGCAAGAGCTTCACTTGTAACTCTGATCTCACCCAGCACCATTGTGTGCACACTGGTGAGAAGTCTTTCACCTGTGCTGACTGTGGCAAGAGATTCAAACACAGCTCCAAGCTGACCATCCACCGCCGCATCCACACAGGAGAGAAGCTGTTCCCCTGTGCTGAGTGCGGCAAGAGCTTCACCACGAGCACTTCATTCATCCAGCACCAACTCATCCACAGTGGTGACAAACCCTACAGCTGTGCCCACTGCGGCAAGAGCTTCACACAGAGGTCCAACCTCACCAGGCACTGTCGTGTGCACACTAGAGAGAAGCATTTCACCTGTGCTGACTGTGGCAAGAGCTTCACCAGCAAGTCCTATCTTACCAAACATTGCCGCAGACACACCAGTGAGCAGCCCACAGTTCAGGGGAAGCACAAATAGATCCAGCCAGGGTCTGTTTGGTTAATGGTGATCCCCTGAAAGGGCCTTTCCTGCAGATTGATCCAAAATCACCTCTTTTTCGCCTGCATTTGGCAGAGGCTGGGGACTGCACCAGGATCAAGAACCTCCTGCCCTTTTGAACACCAATCAGTGCTGATGAGAACAATTACAGTGCTGACTCAGCACAGGAATGGAGCTGTGTGCCCAGTTCAGGGAGGTTAAAATGAGGTTCTCATAAGAGTCTTGAGAGTGTCTTGGTGGGAGCTGTCCCAGGGACATCTGAGAGGGTATTTTTCGAGGGACTCAAGGGATGTTAGGTGTTTCAGGGTCTGGAGGTTTCTAGGATTGGTTTTCAGAATCTTTGGAGGGCATAGAGGGGATCTCAGGAAGCTTCAGTAAGCTTTCCACTAATGGGCTCTGCTGCTTTCCAGCAGGCCTGGTGCTTCCACAAGCCTTCTACCTAGCTCAGCAGTGTTCCTGATGGATTCCTGCTGACCTGGGACTTCCCTCAGCCTTTCCACCCACCCAGAAGTGGGAAGAGATTTCTTTGAGTGTTGAGGAGATTTTAGGAGCTTGAAGAGTGTAAAGAGTTAAATGATTGCAAGAAAGGATGCTGTGCTTCTGCACAGTGCCCAGAAATACTGCCTCAGGATGTCTGTCTTACACTTGGCTCTGAACTTAGCTCTGCAGCTCTAAGCAGTATGCCTGGCAGAACCGTGAGCTCTTGCTACGCAAGCTGGAGCTGGCTGAGCTACTGCCCAAGTTGTGCGTTCCAGATGCTGCCTTGGAAGCTGAAAGCGAGTGTGCAAATGTCATGGTCTTCAGGTGGAGAAACCTCCCCCCACAAGTAACTGGCACAGGTGCAGTTTGGAGCTATACAAGGTGCAGAGAAGCCCAGAAGGGCACTTAGGCAAGGAAGTGGCAAGCAGCTAAGGAAGTGCAAGTGCATGTTGGGCTGGGAACCTCTTGCTGTGAAAGCAACTTGGGTGTGTGGAGCTCCCCCAGTGTGTGAAGCCTTTAGGACTGGTGAGGCAGTGCTGGATACCAGGTGGTGATGATCCCTTGCTTTAGAATTCCCTGCTTCTCCTCCTTTCCTAGGTTGCAGCTGCTGTTGTGCACACAAGGGCAGCTGCTAGGCTGTGTGTAGAGCCTCTGATTCTCTGCTGACCAACTACAAGCTGCAAAGCTTGGCTCCTATGTGAGCCAAGAACAATATCTTGCAATGAGACAGATGTGCTGGCACCTTTGATTGGAGCATGCTATAGTTTATACACAGGGCTGGATTCTGCTGGTGCCATGAATGAATGAGAGAGGTAAGAAAGTCTATCAAAATGAGGTACTGTGGGCAAGAGATATTTGTTTATGGAATTCTTCTCCTGTTAGCTTCTTCTTGTGTGAAGGGCTTCTGGGCCTTGTGATGTTAAGGATACTCTAAGTCTCTGTCATGTTGGGCATTCTGCAGGAGTGTAGTTAAGGACTTGTGAGAGGACTCTTGAGATTCTTCCTCCTCTGCACTTGTGACATCTTGTTGTACCCTCAGGGAGCTGGTACATTTGTCACAGCAGATGGACAGCAGAGGTGAACAGCCACAGGAATCCTTTTCAAATAGCACAGGGCTCTCTGCTAGCATGGGGCAAAAACGCTTCCTGCTGACATTTTGCAGTGTGGGTTTCTACCCATGGCTCTCAGCACCTGGTTTGTCTGGACAAAGTGGGGAAGGAACTGCAGCAAAAAGGGGATGATGTGGCTGAAGAAATGATCCTTCCTTGGCATGAGATTTCCACCTCCCTTCCTGCTCTTAAGCTCACTCCATCTCTCCTGTGCCTTTCAAAAGGGCACAGGAATTGAGGCTTTCTCAGGAGAAGCAGGATATGACAAAACAACTGCAGCCAAGTGCCTGAAGCTTCCAGAAGATTTCCCTCTGTGGGGAAGATTGATGGGTTGAGGAGTGCTTAGCAGGCCAAATGGCAGCTAAAGCAGCCCAGGTGGCAGCTGTAAAGAATTGCAGGGCTTGGCTCCTCCTGCTGCCCTGCTTCTGCTTTCCTTTGCACAGCTCTGCTTGAAAGGAACTGGAGTCTGTTTTTCCAGGTGCCAGGAAGCTGGTGGCAAGGAGGCTGTGGAACCAAGAGCAGTATTGCTGCCATGCAGACCTCACTTCTAATGCTTGCAGACCTGTGCCTTTGTGAAGACGACGGATTGCAAAGATCGCAAGAAGGTTGCTGTGTCCAGCATCAGCTGTTCACAGCCCAGCCCCCCCCCATTCCACACCTCCTCTCTCCCCCTAACTTGCACTTTTCACAGTATGCAGGAGCAGGTTTGGGGTTTGAAGAGACTGAGTGCTGAATTTGTTTTCAAGTTCCCAAAGCTCTGCTACTGTTTTGTAGGGGCAGCCCCTGGTATGGAGAATGACTTTGGAGTTGGTTTTGGATTGTAGGAGATGTTAAAACTTTGCCTTTTCAATGCTGGTAATAAATGATCCAATTGGATACTTTCTGAAAAATCCTAAGGGTAACGTTGCAGTGGAAGGGAGGTGACATGCAAGGGAAGAACACTGTAATGGTAATAATAGCAATAGCAATAAGGAATATTAATAGCAATAGGTAAGGAAGAGTAGGAAGAATAAATAATGAATAATTATGTTAAGTATTAAGTAGTTAAAGTATGTTAGGTAATAAGTAAGGATAATAAAAGGTGATAAGTAGGAAGGAATTGTAATAATATCTGAGAAGTAATAGGAAATAAGTAATTGAATAATCTAGGAGAGAATGGAATAATATGGGATCAAGTGATTGGAAGTATCAATAACAGACACCAACAATAGGAACAGGAGTGATATGATTGACAAAGGTGATAGCAACTGCTAAGAGTAAAATGATGGTAATATTGTTCATAAATAATGAAAAAGTTTTTTGATTGGAGAAATTGCAATTAAAATAATATCATAGTTATTTTAACCGGAATAAGTTGTTTGTCAGTTCATAGGTGTAGCAATGTACAGGTGGTTTACAGCTGGACCAAATGAGTCTGATCATAAGAGATCCAGTTTGGCTGACCTGGATCATTCTAGAAGTCCCTAGAGAAACAAAGACCTCAGCCAATCTCATCTAAGCCCTGGATGCAGACACATCACTGGCCAGAGACCTGGCTGGTGCAGAGATTCCCAACCAAAGGGCTTTCCACAGGCAAGAAATTCAAATTCCATATAAAGATTCAAGAATCAAGAAGGTTGGAAGAGACCTCAAAGATCATCGAGTCCAACCTGTCACCCTACACCTCATGACTATCTAAACCATGGCACCAAGTGCCACATCCAATCCCCTCTTGAACACCTCCAGGGATGGTGACTCCACCACCACCCTGGGCAGCCCATTCCAATGGCCAACCACTCTCTCTGTGAAGAACTTTCTCCTCACCTCCAGCCTAAACCTCCCCTGGCACAGCTTGAGACTGTGTCCTGGCCAGTTTGGCCAGGAATTTGCTGTGGGGGACGGTGTCAAAGGCCTTGCTGAAGTCCAGGTAGACTACATCAACAGCCTTTCCCATGTCCACCAGGCTGGTCACCTGATCATAGAAGGAGATCAGGTTGGTGAGGCAGGACCTGCCCTTCCTAAATCCATGTTGGCTGGGCCTGATTCCTTGGCCATCCTTCAGGTGTGCAGTGATTGCCCCCAAGACAATTTGCTCCATGATTTTCCCTGGCACTGAGGTCAGGCTGACAGGCCTGTAGTTCCCAGGTTCTTCTGTCGGTCTATTCTTGTGGATGGGCGTCACATTGGCCAGTTTCCAGTCTTCTGGGACCTCTCCAGTGAGCCAGGACTGGTGGAAAATGATGGAGAGAGGCTTGGCCAGCTCATCTGCCAGCTCTTTCAGCACCCTAGGATGAATCCTATCAGGTCCCATGGACTTGTGAATATCCAAGTGACTCAACAAGTCTCGAACTAATTCCACATGGATTTCAGGAGTACAACACTGCTCCTTGACCCCATCGACCAGCTCAGGAGGCCAGTTATCCTGAAGTCCTCCTGCCTTACTGTTGAAAATGGAGGCAAAGAAGGTATTTAGAATCTCAGCCTTCTCCTCATCCTTAGTTACAATGTTACCCTGCACGTCCAATGAAGAGTGGAGGCTCCTCTTGCCCCTCTTTTTAGCATTAATATATTTATAAAAATGCTTTTTGTTGTCCTTCACGGAAGCGGCCAGTTTAATTTCTAACTGTGCTTTTGCCTCTCTAATTTTTCTCCTACATGATTTAACAACATCCTTAAACATATCACTAGTTGCCTCCCCCCCCTTTCCAAAGGTGATAAACCCTCTTTTTTTCCCTTAAATCCTTCAGGAGTTGCTTGCTCATCCAGGCCGGTCGTCTTCCCCGCCGGCTCGTCTTACGGCATGTGGGAACTGCCAGTTCCTGTGCCTTTAAGAGCTCCTGTTTGAAGTAGGTCCAACCATCCTGGACCCCTTTCTTCTTAAGGGCTGTTACCCAGGGAACTTTCCGAATAAGTTGCCTGAACAACCTGAAGTTTGCCCTCCGAAAGTCCAAAGTGAGGGTTCTGTTACTGCTCCTCCCTATCTCCCTGCATATTGAGAACTCTACTGTCTCATGGTCGCTGCACCCTAGACAGCCTCCGACCATCACATCTCCCACCAGCCCTTCTCTATTTGAGAACAGCAGATCAAGCAGAGCCTTACCCCTGGTAGGTTCACCTAAGAGCTGCATCAGGAAGTTGTCATCCATGCACTCTAGGAACCTTCTGGACTGTCTCCTCTCTGCTGAATTAAGTTCCCAGCAGATGTCTGGTAGGTTAAAGTCCCCCACAAGGACAAGGTCTGATCATCTTGAGACAGCTTCCAGCTGCTTATAGAGTATCTCATTGGGCTCCTCGTCCTGGTTGGGTGGTCTATAACAGACTCCAACCAGGATGTCAGTTTTGTGTGGCCTCCCTCTGATTTTAACCCACAAGCATTCAACCCTTTCATCTGCAGCCTCAAGTTCTGAGGCATCAAAGGATTCCCTAATATACAGGGCCACCCCTCCTCCTCTTCTCCCTTGCCTGTCTCTCCTAAAGAGCTTATAACCCCCCAGTGCGGTACTCCAATTGTGAGAATCGTCCCACCACGTTTCTGTAATGGCAACTACATCATAGTTTTCCTGGTGAACCAAGAGTTCCAGTTCCTCTTGTTTGTTGCCCATACTGCATGCATTGGTGTACATGCACTTCAGCTGGGCTGCTGATTTCACCAGTTTGTGTGGTCCTCCCTCCTCTCCAGGGAGGCTGGTTTCCTCGCCCACCCCCTTCAGACCTAGTTTAAAGCCCTCCCAATGAGTCCTGCCAAGCCCAGTGCCAGCACCCTCTTACCCTTTCTAGATAAATTCAACCCAACTTGGTCCAGCAGGTCAGGTGCAGTAAGAGTTGCCCCGTGATCAAAGAAGCCAAAATTCCGCAGCTGGCACCATCTCCTAAGCCAACTGTTGATGGTGTGGGTTTTCCTGTTCCTCAGTATTTTGCTTTCTTACATTCAATAGTGACTTATTTACACTCTTTCACTTTCTCTGTTCTGAACTTTGCAAGGAAAAATTAAAAAGACAGTTTCAAAGCATAACAGTAAGCACCCAGGACTGAGGGAGCATAGCTGGGGATAGGAGTCCAGGTTGCAGAGCTCCCATATCCTCCAGGACTTCATTAATGTTTTGTAGGTCATGAAGTAACCTCCGTTTACCACTTTTCTTCCAGATCACAAACCCTGGAGAATTCCAGGGACTGGTGGAGGTTACCATATGTCCTGCTTGCAGCTGCTCGAGCACCAGCTGATGGAGACATAACAGTTCTTCTCAGGGAAGGGGCCACTGCTGGCCCCATACAGGAGTATCCAATTTCTAGCATAACAGTGGTACCTGCTGCTGAGCAGTAACTTTCACTGACCATTCACAAGCATTTGTACTCCCCATTGACTTAGAATGTCTCTTCCCCACAGTGTCACAGAGCTTTTCAGCACAAACGCCTTGCTTAGAGCCACCTTTTGTTCCAGGCTGATGAGTGTTATGAACTCTCTGCTCTGCTTCAGGACAGTTTCTCCCCCTGTTCCTAGGAGCACAAGCTTGTGCATTAACCAAAGGCCATGCTCTTGGCCCCTGTGATCTGGCAGTTAGAGTAACATCTGCCCCTGTGTGCAAAATCCCAGTCAGTCATGTTTGTTGCCCACTACACATCAAAGTTCATGTTAACTGAGGCCTTTGTGATACCACCGTGTCCAAAAAATTTCTGGAGGCCCCGTGTACCCAAAGCTCCCAGTTCCCTGATCCTTAAGTAGTTGCCAAGGGGACACGGATAAAAGTGCACAAGTTGTGCAATTCAGCTGCCAGCTGGCACCATCCATGGGGGAGTGGGAGTCCAAGCCATGATCTTTATTTCCCCCTGGAAATCTGCATCAATTACCCCTGGCAGTACAAACAGCCCAGTTTGTGTGCTTGATGAATGATCCAGTACCAGTGCTGCCTTCCCTTCCCCTAATGGTCCGGAGAGCCCCGTAGGGATTAGCGATTGTGGCAGTTTAGGCTGGGTGCTTCCTGGGCTGCCACATAAGTTACACCTCTGGTGCCCAGAGTGTCCAGGAGCTGGGCACAGGAAACAAAGTATTTCTACCTATAAATCCTGCACCCTATACATTTGCCTGCAAAGTCCTCCTCTTTCTCTGTCTTCCCTCTCTGCTCCCGTGGGAGATGCTACCCTACTGGGTAGATGGTGGAGGAGTATCTCAGGCCTCTTAGGACTGTTTAGGCTTAATGCCAGCATATGAAGGGGGGGTAGTTGCAGACCTAGCCAGCCTGAGACTAACCTAGCAGTGGTGAGGGGAAGAAAGAGCCCTGGGGGGTTTGGGTGCACCCTCAGGTGGGGAGAAGGGAAGTGTTGGGGGCTTTTGGGGTGTGGTGTGAGGGACTCTGTACACTTTGGGATATCTCTGCCACAATACTTTGCAGTTTCTTTAAAACACCAATTGCTTTTCCATTGAAACTTTCCATCTCTCTCCAATCCATTTGTGTCAGCATCATTCTTTTGCCCCTCTCAGGGCAAGAGAGGATTTGTCCCACTCTAAACCGGGACAGCAGCACAAATGTCAGTCATGGATCCCCTGCATGACAGCGTCCATGGCTGTAGTGATTGATCTGTTGCCTGCCCAGTGCTAGGTTGCAGCTCTTCCTTGCTGCCCACAGAAATCCTGGGCCCACTGAGCTCAGAACAGTTCCCCTTGGTGTTTCCAGTCTAAGTCACAGTTTGCATCTCCTTGGGAAACTTTGGCAGCTAAGTCTGTTCCAGTGTAAGCTGGATTCCCTGGCCCCGTTCCAATACAGTCTGGCCCCACCCAGCACAGACTTGATCTTTGTAACTCCTCCCAGCACAGCCTCAGCCACCTGAGAGTATGACCTGGATCTCCTGAACCTCCCAGCACAGATGTGGTCTTGACCCAGTACAAGCAGCATTGTATTAGCATCTCCTAGTCCAGTCTAGGTCTCATCCCTGTGTAAAATGCATCCCCTAGAATCTCTGATTCCACTCCAATTGAGCCTAGGCCCCATTGCAGTGCACACAGCACACCTGATGCCATCCCACTTCACACTGGACTCTCCTCTCTGCACAAACCGAATCTCTTTGAGCCCTCCCAGTACAGACTGGGCTTGGTCCCAGTACAAAGTGGTCCCCTCCCAGAACAGAAACAGCCTCATTCCAGCACAAACTGGATCATCTTGCTCCATCCCAGAGGATGGGTGCCTTTCCAGGACAAAGTGCATTCCCTGGTCCCCTCCCGGTACCTACCACATGCCTCCATCTGTAAACTGGATACTCTGATGCCATCTCAGCACAGACTGGGCCACCTCCCAGTGCAAACTGCATCCCCTGAGTCCCTCAGAGAACAGACCAAGCTCCATGCAAATACTTATTGGTGTCCCTGATCCCATCGCAGTACAGACTGGGCCCCATTCCACTCCAAACTGGGTGCCTTAAACCTCTCCAATTATACCTTGGCCTTCTCAGGTATAAATTGCTTCTCCTGATGCCATCCCAGTAGAGTTTGAGAGCTGTCCCAGAACAAACTGGATCCAATGGCATCACCAAGGATAGACAAGGGATTACCCCACTGCAAGCTGCATCTACTGATCACATCCCAGTACAGAAATGGTTTTATCCCAGTACAGAAATGGCTTTGTCCTAGAGCAAAGTCAAAGCCTTGGCCCCTCCCAGTTCCAAATGCAGGCCTCCAGTGCAAACCAGAGAACAGGACTCCTTCCCAGTACATGTTGTGCCCACTTCAGTAAAGGCTACAACACCTAAACCCCTTCAACTACCAGGCTGAGACTCCTCCCAGTACAAACTGTATCCCTTACCTACTCCCAGATAGACTGGGCCCCATATCAGTACAAACTGGTTCGCTGTTGGTTTGGAACTGGAGGTTCTGTTGTGTCCTGGCCCAGTCACAAAGGCATCACAGCCTCTGGCAGGAACCATTCCCAATGCCCTGGCATGGAGCAAAGCCTGCACACAGTGAAGAAGGCCAAGTGCAGCTGGGCTGTGGCAGGAGGAGTGTGGCCACCCAGACACAGGACTTGTCCTCCCCATGGACTCAGCACTGCTGTGGCCACATCTGGATGCTTGGGGTGTGGCTGTGGGGTACTCCAGTTTGGAGGAGTGGGGAGGAACTGGGGAGGCTGTAGAAAAGATCTGCCAGGATGGGGATTGACATCTCTGTGGAGAGGCTGAGGGACCTGGGCTGCTTCAGCCTGCTGAAGGGAGGCTCAGGGCACTGCCCTAGCAGTGTGCACATGGCTGAAGGGTGGTTTCACAGAGGATGGAGCTCCTGTGGGGAGTGGGGAGACACCAAAACCTTCACACAGTGCAGCTTGGAAGGTTCAGGCTGGAGATGAGGCCAAAGAAATGTCCCTCAAAGAGCAGAGCTGCTATGCATGAGGCCATCCAGAGGGGTCAGGTGTGATGGTTTGAAACTGTCTTTTTAATTTTTCCTTGCAAAATTCAGAACAGAGAAAGTGAAAGAATGTAAATAAGTCACTATTGGGTGTAAGAAAGCAAAATAACGATTGTTCTAAACACTTCCATTGGATAGATAGAAATGTTTAAGAACTATTACCCAAAACAAAGTAGGCATTCTGCACATTCTGCGTTCGGCAGTGGGGGCAGTTGCTGGGCTGTCTGGCTGCTGTTTCTTCTTCTCTTCTGGCTGAAGATAACACACTGACCTTGGCAGCTAAGTTAACATCTTTCTGCTCTAACTAAACTCTGCTTCTCTGTCCAGGGGAGCCTGGGGGGGAAGCTCCTGGGAGAGGGAGGCCCCTTTGGGAGGGTCCCCTTGGGGGGAAGCAAAGGGAGATCGGTTGTGCTTTTCTGTTGATTGTATATATTTGTAAATGTTGTGAATTTTGTATATTTGTACATATTCATTGCATTTCATCTGCTTGTAAATACAGCTTTTCATTTGCTTCCAGACTGAGCTAGCTTGGTTATTGTTGGTGGGGGGGGAATTTCAGCTCACACCGACACATCAGGAAATGGCAGGGAGAGCTGAGACAGCTGAGGGAAGGGATGGAAATGGCAGGGGGAGAGCTGGGTGGGGAAGCAAGAGTGGTGTCAGCAGCCTGAAGGCAAAGAGCTGCAGGCATGGGACAGTGTAGGACAGGCTGCAGTAGGGATGGCCAAGGGCTCTGGCAAGGCTGAGAGGCCCAACAGGACCAAGGGCTTTGTGCCCTTGGCTCTGCCACCAAGGCCTGTGAGGAGAAACTTTGCTTTGAGCCTTTCAGGCTCTGCTTTCCCAAGGGCTGTGCTCAGGCCTTGATCTTTCTGCTCCATAAACCAAAGCCAAGGTTTTGTCCCCTGCACTTTGCCTTTCTCTCCCTGCAGTCACGGCCTCCAATGAGCTGCTCTAAGGAGTCCCTGGGGAGGCTTTGTCAGTTAACGACCCTCAGTGGGACCCATTCATGCTTCAAGGTACTTTGGATGTTTCTTCTGACTTGGACTTCTCCAGAGGTTTCCTCAGCCTCCTGGCAGTACCTGAGGATCATGGACTCAGCCGCAAACACTCCATGGGGCTCATTAAAATCCTGACAAGCCACATCTCATCCTCTAATTCTTGCCAAGATTTCTGCAGCTAATTGGAGAGGTTTTTATTACACAAAGTATCTGATAAAAATGATTTCACAGAGTACATCTCATTACTTTTCAGCAGGAGTTTTCTCTTTGCCAGCAAACCACAGCAAAACCTGACAAGGTCTGATCAGAAGGACCACACTCTGCAGCCATCTGCTCAGTACAAGATGTGGCTGATGGAGAAATGCTGCCAGGAGAAACTTCTTTGCAGGCTCTGGAGTTACTTTTATCCTTGCTGCTTCTTCTGGAGGCCACAAAGTGTCACAGAATTTCCTATCATGCTCACTACTCATCCTCACTGCCCACTGCCCCCAGCAGAGCCCAGAGCCATACATGAGTGATAGGCTCTGCCTTGTCAGGGGCTGGGGGTCAGGGCTTGGTCCTTTGGATCACTGAAACACCTCCAGGTTTCCTCAGCATCAGAGCCACCTTTAGCTTCTTGTCCTGACCTGTCAGCACTGCCTCAGTTCTCTGTTCTCACCAGAGCCTGAGGACGCTTTCCCAGTAGTGTCCTTCACTGGGACCCATTAACACTGCAAGAAACTTCGGAGTTTGAATCTGACTTTGTCTTCTGGAGAGCTTTCATCAGCTTCTCCTCAGTCCCTGAGGTTTACCTGGCACCAAAGCCACCAGGGGGATCACTAAAATGCCTTGGGCTGGTTCTCTGGTGCTGAGCTGGGCCAGGCTCCTGGGCTGGAGGGAGCTGCTGGCAAGCAGGCAGTGCTGCAGAGAGACAGCTCTGGCCAGGAGCAGCTCCTCTGCACAGCACAGCAGGGCTGAGGCCACTGCCAGGACATCTCAGGCAGATGAGGAAGGCAGAGAGTGCTTCGAGGTAGCCAGGACTGGGAGGGTAACTGAGAGCTCACTGCAGGAGAAGTCACTGCAGTCCCTGACAGTCAGGCTGTGGCTGCAGGACACTGCAGCTGGAGCTCCTGCAGCCATCTCCATCTCGGCAGCTGATGTTCAGCTGAAGGCTCCTGGAGTGTGCACACAGAAGGATGAGCAAAGGCCTTCAGTTGCATCCTGTGAGCAGCAGTGAGCTGAGCAGGGTAAGGAGAAGGCTTCAGCCTCAGCCCCTCTGCCTTTCTCTCCTCCCTTCACTCTCTCTGCAGCACTGCAAGGCTGCTCCCTCTTTCTCCACCTCTCCATGGGACTCTTGTTCTCTGCCATTGGGCTGTTGGTCACTTTCTCTTCTGAGCCCAAAGGCATCTTCCTGGCAATTCTGTGTCCCTGCTGCATTTGAGGCTGTGATGAACTCTGCCATGGGTTGGTGTGATGGGTTTAAGACTTTTTAATTTTTCTTCACAAAGTTCAAGCAGAGAAAGCTAAAAAATGTAAATAAGTTACTATTGGGTGTAAGAAAGCAAAATAATGATTGTTCTAAACAGTTCCATTGGATAGATAGAAATGTTTAAGAACCACTACTCAGAACAAAGTAGGGGCAGTCGGAGTCTGAGCTCTCGGCTTCCTTGCTGGGCTCTCTGGCTGCTGCTTATTCTTCTGGCTGAAGATAACACACTGACCTTGGCAAGCTAAGTTAACAGCCTCTGCTTTTAAGTAACTCTGCTTTCTGCCTGGGGGGCCTAGGGGGAGGAGGCCCCTGGGAGAGAGGCCCCTTGGGAAAGGTCCCATTGTGGGGAAGCAAAGGGAGCTTGGTTGTGTTTTTCTGTTGATTGGATATATTTGTAAATGTTGTGAATTTTGTATATTTGTACATATTCATTGCATTTCATCATCGATTGTAGGACTGCTTGTAAATACAGCTTTCATTTGCTTTCCAGACTGAGCTAGCCTGGTTATTTTTGGTGGGGGGGATTTCAGCCCTCACACTGATACACCCAGCAAGGCCCAGCTCTGCAGCATGGTCCTGGGGAGTGCTGAGCCATCCCTCACAGGGTAGGAGATGGTTTGGTCTTCCTGGGTCGGCACTGACACCTCTATTGTCTGAGCCAGGAGAGAATGAAAGACAGGACCTGGGCTGGGAACCACCCTGCCAGTGCTGCAAGGCTCAGGAACAGGGGGGATGAGACTGCTCCCTAAGTACCAGGATGGCTTTGCCCCCCAGCACAGGAACCTGGGGACTCAGCACAAGTATTAGAGGTCTGACCTCCCCATCATGGCAACAATTGCGTGTCTGAGGGCCCCTTTCCATTCTTTGCCTCATGGAGTGATTTGGCCCTGGCTGGGGGCCAGATGCCCACCAAAGCCACTCTGTCACTGCCCTTCTTAGATGGACAGGGGAGAGGGGAAAGGAGAACCAAAGGCAGTTCTAAGGTAGAAACAATTTACTACTAATGCTAAGCACAAGTGACAGACTGCATGGAAGTGAAGCAGAGAGAAGTGAATCTCTACTGCCCATCAGCACAGGGGGCGGTCTCGGGCAGCAGGGCTCCACCTGCAGCGGTTCCTCTGGAGGACACACACCATGGGATGAATCTCCCTATGTGGGAACCTAAGAGAGTAGCTCATGGAATGCTTAGATGTCCTTCATGTCTGTGTGGGAACCTGGAGGGTGCTAAGTGATGTTGTACCTCGGAACGCTGTGAGAAAGGATGGGAGTTGGTGTTATCACAGAATCAATAAGGTTGGAAAAGACCTCAAGGATCATTAAGTCCAACCTGTCACCCAAGACTTCATAACTACTAAATCATGGCACCAAGTGCCATGCCCAGTCCCCTCTTGAACACCTCCAGGGATGGTGACTCCACCCCCTCCCGGGGCAGCACATTCCAACGGCTAATAACTCTCTCTGTGAAGAACTTTCTCCTCACCTCGAGCCTAAACTTCCCATGAATATGAATCATGAAATATTAATAATGCAAATATGATACTAATAAAAATATTGCTTATTATTAGTAGTACAGAAAATTGCCAAAATCTTACTAATAGAAGTGGGTGTAGGACTGTAGTAGATTTACAATGGCTGTGTGCAGTGGCTAGGCAATAGGAACAATTGAAACAGGATTAAGCAGACTGCCAAACTAACCCTGGGAAAGAGACTCTGGGGTGGTGTTGTGCTGCTTGCCCCTAGGGGCAGACTCAACAGGACCTTGCCTGCCACTCCACAGCCCTGTGAGTGAAGCTCCATGGGACTCAGAGCACTCCCTATGCTCTGCTGGCACCACCTGTGAGTGCCCAGGACACTCGGTCATTTCCGACCTGAACCAGGGGCAAAGCCATGCTGCTCCACGCCGCTGCCCCCTGCACTCTCAAGCTGATCCAGGAGGGGAACTTCCCCTCACAGTGCCCTGCTGACTCCACACCTCAGTGTCTCTCTCAGACTGCAGCAGCTAATACTGAAGCCAGGGTTCGTGGTACAGCCCCACCAGTGCCCAGCACAGGGCCACAATCACTTCCCTGCTCCTGCTGGCTACACCAACCCTGATTCAAGCTAGCATGCTGCTGGACTTCTTGGCCACCTGGGGACACACTGCCTCATTTTCAGCTGCTCTCAACAAGCACCCCCAGATCCTTTTCTGCTCAGCAGTTTCCAGCCACTCTGCTCCAAGCATGGAGCATTCATGGGAGTGTTAATTCTCTAAACGTGGGCTGCTTGAGGGACTGACAGAATCCCCAGGCCTGCTGGAGTGCAGCAGGGTTGCTGCTGGGCTAGTGGTAAGCTTGTCAGAAGCCCCACACATGCTGCAATGCTGCAGGGCTGTTGGTGGGCTCAGGAAATGGCCAACACAGGTCCCAGCACTGCTTGAATGCAGCTGGGCCTCTACAGGGCCAAGGGAAATACCACAGGAAGCCTTGGACCCGGCTAGAAGGAAGTAGATCGACAGGGAGCTGCCCCAGGCCCACTGGCAGGCAGCAGGGCCATTGCTGGGCTGCTGCAAAGCCTGTGGCAACCCTTCTGGGAGGCAGCAGGGGCAGGGGTGGGCTGCTGCAGAGCCCAGGAGAAGCTCCAGGCCTTCTGGAAGGGAGCAGGGTCAGGGCTGGGCTTAGGGAAAGGCCACTGGATGCCTTCCAGCAGGCCCAGGCCTTCTCTCACCTATTGCACAGCCCAGCAGGGGCCCTGCTTCCTGCCAGCATGGGTAGAGATTTGCTTGCCCTTTCCACTAGCCCACAAGTGGCCCTGACAACTTCCAGCTGGCCTGGACATTCCATCACCATTTCCACTTGCCCACCACAGCAAGTGGTTCCACACTGCTGCTCTCCAGCAGACCTGAGGCTTCCAACAGGATTTCCATTAAGCCACCACTGCCCCTGCTGCTGTCACAGCCCCGTTTTAGGGTGCTGAGGGAATCATAGTACCCCCTGATAACAGGGTGCCCTTGGGTGACCAGTGGATGAACCCTGACCTTGTAGAAGGAGATTCAGAAATGCTGAGAGGAGAGAATCTCAGAAGTGCTCTCAGAAGTCCTTTATTACAGCCTGCTCAGAAATCCCCAGCGCTACAGAGTCTCAGAGTGTCCTTAACACAAAGCCCAGAAGCCCTCAGCAGAAGCACCTCACAGAAGTCCCTGGCAGCCCTAACCCCCCAATGGCCTCTACTGCTCCCTAGCAGCTGTTCAAATTCTCTTTCTTACCAATCCCTTAACCAATAAACCCCAGCCACAGCTACAAGCTCAAATCATTGCCCAAAAGGAGCCAGCATGTCAGAGTGCTCTGCCTCCTGCAGGATGTTCTTGGCACACATGGAATGGTCTTGGCTTTGGCCTTTGCAGCCTCTGATTTGCCGACTGGAGGATCCTGTGCTCTTCACACGTCCCAGCAGCTGCCCTTGGCTGCAGCATCTCCCCTTTCTTTGTGCTTTAGGACACCTTGGAGAATTCAGGCAGCCAGGGTTCATGCCTTCTGCTTTTTGCACTTTCATAATCACCAACCAACAGATTCATAACAGAAACAAAAGCAACAAAGTTATTCCTATCCCTGCAGCTATACAAATCCACCCTCCTAAATTCAGGTCACTAAACCAATTGTTGCAATTTAACCATTTGAGATTATTACTAAAATCACCTCTGATATTCTGGTGCATTAACACACCCCCTGTGTGAACACCTTCCCAGTCACACACTCCTTGGCCATTCAAGGGATTTAGTCCAGATTCAGATGTCTTCTGGGGTCCTTTCCATGCCATCAGCCTCAGATCAATGCCATCAGTCTCAGCTCAGCAGGGCAGTCACTGGCAGGAGCCTTAGCTCAGTTGACTTTCAGCTCCGTGGGCTCTGCCCTCACTGCACTTGGCCTTCCTTCAGTTCTGGGGTTCCAAGTGGGGTTTCACCTCTGCAGTGATTCCTGCAGTGTCAGCTGAGACCTTGGCAGGACCCAGTTGCACAACTGATCTCTCCAGCTCAGGCTACATTTTCACTTTCCTTCCTGCTGTCCCTCAGCACCTGTAGGTGACAAAACTCAAGCACAGCCCTTCCCTATGCTAACAAACCTCCTGGCCCTTTCTAGGCAGAATCTCTCTGTGGAATGGATCAGACAATTCCCCTTTTTTTCTTTTAAGGCTATACCTATGAACTGACAAAAAACTTATTCCAGTTAAAATTACTCCAAATTTATTTTAAGTGCAATTTCTCCAATTACAAAACTTTTGCATTATTTATGACCACCATTACCACTACTTTACACTTAGCAGTTGCTATCACGTTTGTTGTCCTTCATATTGTTCCTGTTCCTATTGCTGGTGTCTATTCTTATTATCTATTCTGATTAGTTCCAATAACTTGATCCTATATTATTCCATTCTCTCATAGATTATTCTATTACTTATTTCCTATTACTTCTCAGCTATTATTACAATTCCTTCCTACTTATCACCTTTTATTATCATTACTTACTACCTAACATACTTTAACTACTTAATACTTATAATTAGTCATTATTTATTCTTCCTACTCTTCCTATACCTATTGCTATTAATATTCCTTATTCCTATTCCTATTATTAGCATTGCTATGTTCTTCCCTTGCATGTCACCTACCTCCCACTGCAATGTTACCCTTAGGATTTTTCAGAGAGTATCAAATTGGATCATTTATTACCAGCATTGAAAAGGCAAAGTTTTAACATCTCCTACAATCCAAAACCAACTCCAAAGTCATTCTCCATACCAGGGGCTGCCCCTACAAAACAGTAGCAGAGCTTTGGGAACTTGAAAACAAATTCAGCACTCAGTCTCTTCAAACCCCAAACCTCCTCCTGCAAACTGCAAAACCTGTGAGGGGGAGAGAGGAGGTGTGGAATGGGGGGGAGCTGGGCTGTGAACAGCTGATGCTGGACACAGCAACCTTCTTGTGCTGTTTGCAATCCATCATCTTCACAAAGGCACAGGTCTGCAAGCATTAGAAGGGAGGTCTGCATGGCAGCAATACTGCTCTTGGTTCCACAGCCTCCTTGCCACCAGCTTCCTGGCACCTGAAAAAACAGCCTGGAGTTCCTTTCAAGCAGAGCTGTGCAAAGGGAAGCAGAAGCAGGGCAGCAGGAGGAGCCAAGCCCTGCAATTCTTTGCAGCTGCCACCTGGGCTGCTTTAGCTGCCATTTGGCCTGCTAAGCAGTCCTCAACCCATCAATCTTCCTCACACAGGGAAATCTTCTGGAAGCTTCAGGCACTTGGCTGCAGTTGTTTTGTCACACCCTGCTTCTCCTGAGAAAGCCTCAATTCCTGTGCCATTTTGAAAGGCACAGGAGAAATGGAGTGAGCTTAAGAGTAGTGAGGGAGGTAGAAATCTCATGCCAAGCAAGGATCATGTCTTCAGCTACCTCATCCCTATTTCGCTGCAGTTTCATCCCCAACTTGTCCAGACAAGCCAGGTGCTGAGAGCCATGGCTAGAAACCCACACTGCAAAACGTCAGCAGGAAGCGTTTTTGCCCCCTGCTAGCACGGAGCCCTGTGCTATTTGAAAAGGATTCCTGTGGCTGCTCAGCTCTGCTGTCCAGCAGGGAGATGGTGAAAAACGTCTGCACGCTAGAAGTCCTTCTCCACTCTCAGCCACAGATTCCTCACTGGATGTCTTCTTCTCCTGACATCTTCCAGTCAGCCATCCACGCTCGGGCACCAGATGTCGAATCCCTGTTTTGGGCTTCTGATGGAGTCATACCCCCTGAGAACAGGGTGCCATCTGCTGTGACTAATGTACCAACCCCCTGGGGGATACAACAAGATGCCAGAAGTGCAGAGGGGAGAGAATCTCAGGAGTCCTCTCACAAGTCCTTGACTACAGCCTTGCAGAATCCCCAGCACGACACAGTCTTTGTTGCTCCTTAACATCACAAGGCCCAGAAGCCCTTCACACAGGAAGAAGCTAACAGGAAGTCCCTAACAGAGTATCTCTTACCCAAAGTACCTCATTTTCATAGACTTTAACTCTCTCATTCATTCACGGCACCAATAGAATCCCTAACCCTGTGTATAAACTAAAGCATGCTCCAGTCAAAGGTGCCAGCACCTTTGGCTCATGCAGGATGTTCTTCTTGGCTCACACAGCAAAACAACTTTGCAGCTTGTAGTTGGTCAGCAGAGAATCAGAGGCTCTACACACAGCCCTGCAGCTGCCCTTGTGTGCACAACAGCAGCTGCAACCTAGGAGAGGAGGAGAAGCAGGGAATTCTAAAGCAAGGGATCATCACCACCTGGCATCCAGTGCTGCCTCACCAGTCCTAAAGGCTTCCCACAGTGGGGGAACTCCACACACCCAAGTTGCTCTCACAGCTTTAGAGGTTCCAAGTCCCACATGCACTTGCACTTCCTTAGCTGCTTGCCACTTCCTTGCCTAAGTGCCCTTCTGGGCTTCTCTGCATGTTGTACAGCTCCAAACTCTGCCTGTGCCAGTTAGTCGTGGGGAGGGATCTCTCCACCTGAAGACCATGACATTTGCACACTCACTTTCAGCTTCCAAGGCAGCATCTGGAGCACACAACTTGTGGATTTGTGCAGCAGCTCAGCCAGCTCCAGCTTGTGTAGCAACAGCTCACGATTCGGCCAGGCACACTGCTTAGAGCTACAGAGCTAAGTTCAGAGCCAAGTGTAAGACAGACATCCTGGGGGAGTATTTCTGGGCACTGTGCTAAGGCACGGCATCCTTTCTTGCAATCATTTAACTCTTTACACTCTTCATCCTTCTAAAATCTCCTCAACACTCAAAGAAATCTCTTCCCACTTCTGGGTGGGTGGAAAGGCGGAGGGAAGCCCCACGTCAGCAGGAATCCATCAGGAACACTGCTGAGCTAGGATGAAGGCTTGTGGAAGCACCAGGCCTGCTGGAAAGCAGCAGAGCCCCTTAGTGGAAAGCTGACAGAAGCTTTCTGAGCGCTTCCAAACACCTCCCTGAGATCCCCTTTATGCCCTCCAAAGATTCTGAAAATCAATCCTAGAAACCTCCAGACCCCCAAACACCTAACATCCCTTGAGTCCCTCGAAAAACCCCTCTGAGTTGTCCCTGAGACTGCTCCCACCAAGACAGTCTCAAGGCTCTTCTAAGAACCCTACTTTGACCCCCCAGAACTGGGCACACAGCTCCAGTCCCATTCCTGTGCTGACTCAGCACAGTAATTCTTCTCATCAGCACTAATTGGTGTTCAAAAGGGCAGAAGGTGTTTGATCCTGCTGCAGTCCCCAGCCTCTGACAGTTGCAGGTGAAACAGAGGTGAGCTTGGTTCAATCTGCTGGAAAGGCCCTTTCTGGGGATCACCATTAACCCAACAGACCCTGGGTGGATCTACTTGTGCCTCCCCTGTACTGTGGGCTGCTCACTGGTGTGGCTGCGGCGATGTTTGGTGAGATTGGAGCTGCAGCTGAAGCTCTTGCCGCAGTCAGCACAGGTGAAAGGCTTCTCACCAGTGTGCACACGACGGTGCTCGGTGAGATAGGAGATGCAGCTGAAGGTCTTGCCGCAGTCAGCACAGGTGAAAGGCTTCTCACCAGTGTGCACACGACGGTGCTTTGTGAGGGTGGAGCTGCTGCTGAAGCTCTTGCCGCAGTGGGCACAGCTGTAGGGTTTTTCACCGCTGTGGACGAGTTGGTGCTGGATGAGTCTGGTGCTCTTGGTGAAGTTCTTGCCGCACTCAGCACAGGGGAAGAGTTTCTCTCCAGTGTGGATGCGGCAGTGGATGGTGAAATAGGAGCTCTGTTTGAAGCTCTTGCCACAGTCAGCACAGGTGAACGGCTTCTGACGGGTGTGCACATGACGGTGCTGGGTGAGGAGAGAGCTACAAGTGAAGCTCTTGCCGCAGTCAGCACAGGTGAAAGGCTTCTCACCAGTGTGCACACGACGATGCTTGGTGAGGGTGGAGCTGAATGTGAAGCTCTGGCCGCAGTGGGCACAGCTGTAGGGTTTGTCACCGCTGTGGATGAGTTGGTGCCGGATGAACGAAGTGCTCGTGGTGAAGCTCTTGCCACACTCAGCACAGGGGAACAGCTTCTCTCCGGTGTGGATGCGACGGTGGATGGTGAGGCTATAGCTGCGTTTGAAGCTCTTGCCGCAGTCCTTGCAGGTAAAGGATTTCTCACTGGTGTGGGTGAAGCTGTGCCGCATGAGGTCAGAGCTCCACCTGAACCTCTTGCCACAGTCATCACAGATGAAGGGCCGGGGGCCAGGGTGGGGGCAATGATGCTTCATCCACTCTGAGCCAGCTGGGAAACTCTGCCCACACTCAGGGCACTGATTCACCTGCTCAGCTGGCACAGAGGGGCCTGCTTCATCCTCCTTCTCCTCCTCATCCTGGTGACCTTCATCCTCATCTTCCTCCTCCTCCTCATGCAAATCATCATCATACTCATCATTCTCCTCTGCATCCGCCAAATTCTCATCCTCTTCCTTTGGGCTACACTTCTGCTCCTTCATCTTGTTCTCGAAGTAGTTCTCATCCCAGCTATTCTCTGGATCCTTCTGTAAGGCCATGCTGGTGGGGGAAGAGGTCACTGCTGTGGCCTAGGAAAGATGGAAGCACCTGAGCCCAGGACCTCAAACACTGACCTGCCTGGGTCATGACAGGCCCTGACTCCCAACACCTCCCAATACACAACACTCAGCTGGGGCAAGGAAAGGAGAGGGGCTCTCAAACTCCCAGTTCCTGCCATGGTGAAAGGTCAGACCTCCAATACCTGTGCTGAGACCTCAGGTTCCTGTGAGCAGTGGCCTGAGGCACCTTGGGACTGACAAGAGGTCTCGTCCCACTCTCCTCGAGCCTGGCATCATTGGCAAAGTGGTTCCTGGCCCAGGCCCTCTCCTTTCATCTCTCCTGGCTCAGAGAAAGGAGCAAACAGCACTGGCCAAGGAAGACCAAACCACCTCCAACCTTCTCCCACCCACACGCCATAGCCCAACCCAAACATCACCTCCAGCCACACAACTGACCCACACATGCCTGGGGAGCTCCCAGACTCCCACCACAGCTGATGTCCTTGGAGACCCTGGAAGAGTGATATGTGCTGGGCAGGAGGGGCTGGAGGAGGTTGGGAGGTGCCCCAGGCATCAGCAATGGGCTGGGGTCCTGCTCTTGCCCCACTCTGGCTTCTTTCCCTGCTGGGCTGCTCCAAGAGGCAGATCTGCAAACTCTGCTCTTCCCCAGCACACAGCAGCAGGGCTGATGGACAGAGAAGGACACAGCCCCTGCCACAGACAAGCAAAGGGCACAGAGGAGAACACTGACCTGCAAGGGATGGCTCAGCACTACCCAGGACCAGGTAGCAGAGCTCAGCCTTGCTGGGGGCAGCTCCCAAGCCCAGCAGCACAGGCACAGCACACAGCCAGGGCTGCTGAAGATGGCAGGTCTGAACAAGTACAGACTCAGCTCCTTGCCCAGCACACAACCCCCAGCACACAGCTGCAGCCCTGCACCTTCCTCCCACTGCCTGACCAGGCCTCTGCTGCCTGCAGATGCATTTGCCAGGAGATCTTGCTCTGGACCCAGGTCTCCTCCCTAGACCTACCACCACCACACCCACTCTGTGCTCACCTCTGCCCTGCACAAACCTCTCTGCTGCCCATTCACCAAGACAAGATCAGAGCAGCCCTGAGGACACAGACAAAGGGAGGTTCATGCTCTCTGGACATGCAGCAAAGGGGGCAGGGACTTGGTCAGCTTCTTGCTAAACCTCTTCAGCCCTCACTGTGCTGCTGGAGGAGTCTCTGTCTCCTGGACAAACCTGACACCTCCAGCACCATTCACACACAGGCAGCCCAAAGAGACTCAGTGCAAAGCTTTTGGCTTCCTTCTCTACCTGCCCATTTCTCTCACATTACTCTTTGCACTTCTCCTGCAGCTGCCACTCCACATCCCCAAGACAAAATGAGGTTTGCTGGGAGGGCACAGTGCCCAGGGGCTGTTGCTCATCTCCCAGCTGACACATGCAGAGCTGCAGCACAATTCACTCCTTTCAGCTCCTCAAATCCTGCCACATTCTGACATTTCCTGCACACACATTTGCCACCTGGGCATCCTGCCCCCTTTTTAGGGGGACAAGGCCTAATTCCTGCTTGACCATTCCCAGGCCTTCCCCATTCCCCCATCCATGGCCCTGCTGCCTTTGCTGTCCATGGCCCTGTGGCCCACACCTCCACTGCCACTGCACCTGCAAGGCTGGAGTGCAAAATGTTGTGGCTGAGGAAGCATCTAAGGAACTGGGCTGGAACCAGGAGCACAAGAATGGAAGGGGCTCGAGACTAAAGGCTGGCATGAGCTGCAGGGCTGAAAGAACAGCAACAAGCCAAGGGGGGTTACAGATGAGGGGTAGGGAGGGACCCTGCAGCCACCTCATGCAGCAGCTGATGAACGGGCATAGAGAGGGAGTGAGGACCTCAGGTGACTCCTGCCTGGGCTATGGCTGAGGGGTGTGGCTAGGACCTCCGAGGACCTCTGAGTGCCTGCTTGGGCTGTGCTGGATGGCAGGCAGTGGCAGGGGACTGTCCTGAGCCAGGCTGCATTTGGGCCTTTCAGCTTCAAGGCTCAGCTGCTGCCAGCACCATTGCAGGTAGGAGCCAGGCAGAGCCACACAGCTGCTCAACTAACCCCTCCCACCCCCTGCAGCCATGACCCTTCATCCAGCCATTTGGTCCAGCTGCACTCACTTGCTGCCCTCTGAGAGTCCCCAGGCCTGATCTACACACCCAGCATGGCCCAACACAAACCCCTAGACGAGAGCATGGAGGAGAACACCCTGGAGAAGCTCAAGTGGACAAGCTGGAGAGGTGGCCAAGGTGAACCTCAGGAGGTTCAACAACAGCAAGTGCAGAGTCCTGCACCTGGCCTGGAAGAAGCCTCACAATCAGTACAGGCTGGGGGTGGGCAGCAGAGCCAGACAGCTGATTCTGCCACTTCCCTCTGCTCTAGGGACACCTCACCTGCAGTACTGCAGCCAGCTCTGGAGCCCTCAACACAGGAAGGACATGGACCTGATGGAGAGGGTCCAGAGGAGGCCATGAAAACGATCAGGGGCTTGGAGCAGCTCTGCTATGAGGCCAGGCTGAGGGAGCTGGGGGTGATCAGCCTGCAGAAGAGAAGACTCTGGGGACACCTAACAGCAGCCTGCCAGTACCTGAAGGGGCTACAAGAAGGCTGCAGAGGGACTGTTTGCAAAGCCTGCAGGGACAGGACCAGGGCCAATGGCTCCAAACTAGAGCAGAGCAGATTCGGACTGGATGTGAGGAACAAGTTCTGCACCATGAGGCTGCTGCAACACTGCAACAGCTTGCCCAGGGAGGGCAGTTCCCACGCTCAGATCCTTTCCCCAAGCTCACACCCTGCTCCCAAGCACAAAACCAGCTACCAAACTCAGGAATCAGCAAATAAGCTCACAACCACTCCCCAAGCTCAGACCCAGTATGCAAGCTCAAGAACCAGCAAATAAACTGAGACCCAGTGCCCAAGCTCAGGACTGGTGGCCATGCTCAGAACCAGCCCCCATGCTCAGGAACCAGTAAATAACCTCAGAACCACTTCCCAGGCTCAGACCTAGCACCCAAGCTCTAGAACCACCTCCCAAGCTCAAAAGCAGCTTCCAAGCTCAGAACCAGTGCCCAAATTCAAAACCACTCCCCAAGTTTAGACACCAGCAAATGACCTCAGAACCAACTCCCAAGCTCCAAACCAAGCAACCAAGATCAAAAAAAAACTCCCAAGCTCAGACCCAGTATCACAACTTGGCTGCTTTCAAGTTTCATTCATTGAAGTTCTGCTAAGTGTCCAAATTCAAGATTCAGAGAATGCTTTGGGCTGGAAGGGACCCCAAAGATCAGCCAGCTCCAACCCCCCTGCCATGGCCAGGGACACCTGCCACCACACCAGGCTGCTCAAGCCCTCATCCAACCTGACCCTCAACACCTCCAGGGAGGGGGCAGCCAGCACCTCCCTGTACAACCTGCTCCAGTCTCTCACCACCCCCACTCCAAACAATTTCCTCCCAAGTTCCACCCCAAATCTGCCCTCCTCAAGCTTCAATCCATTCCCCCTCAGCCCATCACTCCCACACCCTGACAAAAGTCCCTCCACAGCTCTCCTGCAGCCCCCAGAAGGTACCACAAGGCTGCTCCAACCTCTCCCCACAGCCTTCGCCTCTCCATCCTCAATAACCACAATTCCTCCAACCCAACCCCTCAGGGGAGCTGCCCCAGCCATCCCACCACCTTCATAGAATGATAGAATCAGTCAAGGGTGGAAGGGACCACAAGGATCATCTAGTTCCAACCCCCTGCCATGGGCAGGGACACCTCACACTGGATCAGGTTGGCCAGAGCCTCATCCAGCCTGGCCTTAAACACCTCCAGGGATGGGGCCTCAACCACATTCCTGGACAACCCATTCCAGGCTCTCACCACTCTCATGGTGAAGAATTTCTTCCTCATTTCCAGCCTGAATCTCCCCACTTCCAGCTTTATTCCATTCCCCCTTGTCCTATCACTACGTGATAGCCTAAAAAGTCCCTCTCCAGCTTTCTTGTCGGACCCCTTCAGATACTGGAAAGCCACAAGGTCACCTCGCAGCCTTCTCTTCTCCAGACTGAACAGCCCCAGCTCTTTCAGTCTGTCCTCATAGGAGAGGTGCTCCAGCCCTCTGATCAGCCTGGTGACCCTTCTCTGGACACCATCCAGCATGTCCAAATCCCTCTTGTAATAGGGGCTCCAGGACTGGACGCAGTACTCCAGGTGGGGTCTCACCAGAGCTGAGCAGAGGGGGAGAATCACCTCCCTTGACCTGCTGGCCACACTTCTCTTGATGCAGCCCAGGCTCTGGTTGGCTTTCTGGGCTGCAAGTGCACACTGACAGCTCCTGTTGAGCTTCTCCTCCACCAGCCCCCCCAAGTCCCTCTCCTCAGGGCTGCTTTCCAGCCACTCACTGCCCAGCCTGGATTTGTGCTTGGGATTGCCTCAACCCAGATGCAGGACCTTGCACTTGGTCTTGTTGAAACTCATGAGGCTGGCTTGTGCCCACATCTCCAGCCTGTCCAGGTCCCTCTGGATGGATGCATTCCCTCCAGCCTGTCTGCTGCACCACACAGCTTGGTGTCAGCAGCAAACTTGCTGAGGGTGCACTCAATGCCACTGTCCATAGCACCGACAAAGATGTTAAACAAGACTGGTCCCAGGACTGAGCCCTGAGGGACTCCGCTTGTCCCTGGCCTCCACTGGGACATGGAGCCATTGACAGCCACTCTTTGGGTGTGGCCTTCAAGCCAGTTCTTTATCCATCTCGTGCTCCACCCATCAAACCCATGTGTCACCAGTTTGGAGACCAGGAGGTGGTGTGGGACAGTGTCGAAGGCTTTGCTCAGGTCCAGGTAAATGACATCAGTTGCTCTCCCCTCATCTATTAATGTTGTGACTTTGTCATAGAAGGCCACCAGGTTTGTCAGGCAGGATTTGCCCTTGGTAAACCCATGCTGACTGTACCCAATCACCTCTTCACTATTCTTCTGTCTCAGAAGTACCTCCAGGAGAATGTGCTCCATGATCTTACCAGGCACAGAGGTGAGACTGCCTGGCCTGTAGTTCCCTGGTTCTTCCTTCTTCCCCTTTTTGAAAATGGGAGTAATGTTTTCCCTTTTCCAGTCAGTGGGGACTTCCCCAGACTGCCAGGACTTTTGGAATATAATAGAGAGGGGTTTAGCAGCCTCATCTGCCAGTTCTCTCAGTACCCGTGGGTGTATCCCGTCAGGTCCCACGGACTTGAACACTTTCAGGTTCTTCAGGTGATCACCAACCTGACCTTCATTTATGATGGGCAGTTCTTCCTCCCGGTCCCTGCCATTAGCTTCCATGACTATTCCAGGAGTGTGGCTGGAGGCCCTTGCAGTGAAGACTGAGGTAAAGAAGTCCTTGAGAACCTCAGCCTTTTCCAGGTCCCTTGTGACCATTTCACCTGTTTCCTTTCTGAGGGGGCCCACACCTTCCCTAGGCTTCTTTTGACCATTAATGTATCTGTAGAAATTCTTAATGTTCCCTTTAACCTTCCTGGCTAGCTTCAATTCAAACTGTGCTTTGGCTTTCCTAAGCAGGTCTCTTGCTGCTCAGGGAGTTTACTTATATCCCCCCATTCCAGCTGTCCTTTCCTCTACTCTTTGCAGTTTCCTTTTAAGTGACAGTGTGTCCAGCAGCTCCTTGCTCATCCAGGCAGGCCTCCTAGCATTCTTCCCTGCTTTTCTCTTTGTTGGTGTACATTGCTCCTGGACACAGAGGAGGTGGTCCTTGAATACCGACCAGCTGTCCTGGGCCCCTCTTCCCTCTAGGGCTTTTTCCCATGAGACTTGGGCCAGCAGATCCCTGAAGTGATCAAAGTCTGCATGCCAAAATCTAGGGTCATGGCCTCCTACAGACCCCCTCCAACACCTCAACCTCCTGCCCCTCCTGGGGGCACCACAACTGGACACAGCACTCCAGGTGGGAGCACAGAAAGCTGGCAGCACAAAAACCATTGCAGCAAAAGCTTACAATGTGTGCTCAGCTTCCAAACCCCAAGGGATCTCAACATGGGGACAAGAGAAAGGACCAAAGGCATCCAAGACACTGATCCAACACCTGGGAATGCACAAAACAACCAGCAAGAGCTTCAAGGAACACCAGACTTGCACTGGGCTGCAAAGCTCTCCAGAAGAAAACCAGCCCAGAAGGTGGCCAGTGCCCAGGGCAGTGAAAATCCCAGGCTCTCCCTCTCCTGCTGCACAAGGAAAGGTTGAGTTGCCCACAAGAAGCCAAACACTTCCCCACACACATCCAGGCTCAGCACTTCAGCTTTAACCTCCCTCAAGCCCTTTTCTGCAAGCAGCACTTCCTCATTCCACATCTCCAGCAACACAACAAGGCCTTCAAGGCTCTCCTACACTCCACACCTCTCAGCCACACCCACACAGCTTGGCCACCTACAAGCCTTCAAGCTTCCTTCTCACCACTTCTCTTCCCAACTCTCACCTCCCTTTTGCTCTCTCAGCACACCACAAACTAACCCAAGAAGGCTCCAGGGGACACCACTGCTTGCAATCAGCCCAGGCAATTCCAAGGGAAGACTCTCAGCCCAGAGGGAAAACCCAAACCTTTCAGCTCCACACAGGACTCTCTCCCATTTCCCTTTCTTTCCAGCACCTTCAGCACCTCAGATGCATTTGCTGGGGCTCAGCTTCCTCACACAGCCACACAATTGCTTGGCCTGCAAAATCCCTCTCTGAGCATGGAGTCCAACTGGCAGCCCCAACACCACCAGGGCCAGCAAACCATGGCCCCATGGCCACACCTTGCTGCAACCCCTCCAGGCATGGCCACTCCACCGCCTCCCTGGGCAGCCTCTTCCAATCCCTCACCACTCTGCCACCAAACTCATTTCTCCTCCTCTCCAACCTAACCCTCCCCTGACACAATTTCAGGACACTTCCTCTCCTTCTACCACCTGACACTAGGCACAAGAGCCCAACCCCCACTCACTGCAGCCTCCTTGCAGGGAGCTCTAGAGGCCAAGGAGGTGTCCCCTCAGCCTCCTCTTCTCCACACTAAACACCCCCAGCTCCCTCACCTGCTCCTCACCAGCCCTGCCCTCCAGACCCTTTCTTCAACACCTTTCCTGCCCTTCTCTGCACCTGCTCCAGACCCTCAAAGTCCTTCTTGGAGTGAGGGGACCAAAACTGACCCCAGCAATGGAGCTGTGGCCTCCCCAGTGCCCAGGAGAGGAGGACAAGCCCTGCCCTGGCCCTGCTGGACACAGCATTGCTCAGACTAGCAGAGCACTGGAATTGCTTTGGGCACTTGCAGCAATGATTTCCTTCCCTTCCCGCCTCATTGCACAGCAAAGAGCAGCACAGCCACACAGACCACCCCCTCCCCAACACCAGACCCCCACAGCTACCCACAGACTGCCCACAGAGATCCCTAGAACAAAGGGGCCTGGGAGGGGGACTGCAGCCACTGGCAGTCTGGGGGGGCTAAGGCCCTGAACCCCCCAAACAGTCTCCCCCGACTGTTTCCCCCCAAGCAGCCCAACCTGCACCCTGTCACAACCAGGAGAAGCCAAGGCCCAGCCCAAAATGCCCCCAAGGAAACCACAAGAGCAGCCTGAGACCTCCAAATGCCTCCCTGGGACCCTCAGTTGCCTTCCTGCATCCCAAAACTATCCCAAATGAACTATTAATGGCCCAGAAGGAGTTTGCAGATGGAGTTGAGACAGAACAGAAGGGTCCTAAAATGTTGCTTTCCCAACTCTTTTCTTTACCCATAATCAGGAAAGGTTCAAAACAGTGCTGCCATGGCCCTGCTGCTCAGAATCCCTCCAGAGCAACCCAGTCCTGCACCCCTTAGGATCCCTCCAGAACCCCCTTCTGGCCATCTGGGGCTTGGAGGCCATTTTTGTTTCCTTTGGGATACCTTTGGGGTGCCAGGGGAGTAACTCAGGCTCCGAGGCAGGCACCTTGAGGTCCCAAGATAGTGTTTTGGTTCCTGGGGGATTGTTTTAGGGTCTTGTGTTCTTATTTTGGTTTCTTGGAGGAATATTCTGAGCTCCAGCAGGCATTTTGGGCTGTGCCTTTGCTCCTCCTGCTTGTGGCAGGGGCCAGCCTGGGGGGGGACGCACAGGGTCCAGGGAGGCTGTTTGGGGGTTCAGGGCTTGAAGTCCCCCCACACCCCTCCCAGGACCTGCAGCGAGCTGTGCTGGGCCAGCAGGAAAAGTCATCAAAGGCTCTTGGAGCCTCCCTGGGGCCTGCTTGCTGCCCTCCATGCAGCACCCAAGGCCTGGCTGGAGGCACCCAGCACAGCCACAGCAGCCTCAGCAGCACCACAGGAGGCTGTCGGAGGCCACAGCAGCCAGGTCCCACCCACCCCCAAACTCTACAGACCCTCACAGACTCTACCCTGCCCCACAGGATCCCAAGCCCAGCCCCAACATCCCCCTCAGCCCCAGGGGATCCTCAGCCCAGCCACAACTTTCCTCCAATACTCCCAAAGGATCCAGATTACAACCCTCAGCCCCAAGGGATCCCAAGCCCAACCCCACACCCCCCCCCCCAACCCTACTAATCCTACTAATATTCCTCCCTGCCCAAAAGGACCAGGCTTGCAAGACCCCAGAGATGCCCTACCCACAGCCTCCCCAGCCCAACCCCACACCAGCACCCCCCAGGACTCCTAGCAGAGGGCTAGGGGGTGCCCAGAGGCTGCAGGGACAGCTGTGACCAGAGCTGCCACCCCCAATGGCCACCCCCTACCCAAAACCAACCAAGAAACACTGTACAAGCCATGGGGATACTTGGGGATCCAGGGAAACCATTTGTGCTCCCTGGGAGCAATTTGCAGAAGCCAGGAGGGAAACTAAAGAGTCCTGGGAAAGTCTTTTGGGGTCCCTGGCTGCTAGTTTGGGTTTCTTGGGGCCACTCTAGAGTCATGGGCTCCACTGGGGAATCCTGGGGGAACACTGAGCACCAGGACACATTCTGGGGTCACTCAAGGCCACTTTGGAGTCCAGTGGAATATTTTATGGTTCCAGAGAAGTATTTTGGGGTCCATTTTTAACTTCCATTCCTAATGTGTCCCAGAGCTCAACTGCCCCCACATGGTGGGGAGGCAGTCCTCCAAAACTGAATGGATACCCCAAAACCAGGGGGTTCTCCTCAACAGTCAGAGGACTCCAAAAGACAACAACCTGGGGAGGAATTTGGAACTCCTGTGGAGCAGCACAGGGGGCTTAGGGACATCCTGCAAATAGAGGGTCCCCAAAACCATGCAATGGGGCTGGGGTCACTTGAGGTAGTGGTGGCAGCACAGGGCTGGGTACAGCAGAGCCCCACAGGAAGGGGGTGGGGGGCACAGAGACCTTTGATGTCACCACCCCCAGCACAGCCAAACCACCCCACAGCTGCCACCAGCCCCAGGTGCTCCTAGGCTCAGGCTCAGCACAGCACCCACGGCTGCCACCCCCACGGCACCCAGGGCACAGCCTGGCCTGGGCTCCCCCCCCTGGGCCTGGCCTGGGCTCCCCCCCTGGGCCTGGCCCTCAGCCCAGACGCTGCCCTTTAGCACAGCAGCCGCCCGGCACCTGCCAGCACAAAGCCTCCAAACCCCCAGGGCTCCCCCACAGCCCCCCACAGGGGCCTCTGCTGCAATCCAGCCCCCACGC
The DNA here is from genome assembly GCF_027791375.1 of Indicator indicator. Classification (NCBI taxonomy): domain Eukaryota; kingdom Metazoa; phylum Chordata; class Aves; order Piciformes; family Indicatoridae; genus Indicator; species Indicator indicator. The sequence goes on from NW_026539209.1 coordinate 127,811, forward strand.
TGCCCCCGACCTTTCCTTGCCACAGCAGCCCCCAGAGCGCCGCTGCCAGCTCAGCTCTGCTGCCAGGGCAGCAGTCAGCAGAGGGACACAGGGCCAGGGACACAGGGCCAGGGCCAGCCCCTGCAGGGGCACCAATGGGCTCCGGCTGCAACACAGCAGCAGCCAAAGGGGACCTGAGGCTGCCCCTAGCAGGGGGATTCAGCAGGACAGCAACACAAGGAAACCCCAAACACACCGACCCCTCCCCAGCCCCACCCATGGCCCCATAACCGCACAGACAGCACCCACCGACCCTACACACCTCTGCCGCACCCCAGACACACAGAACGCCCCACACCACCTCCAATACCACAGACCCCCACAGCTACCCACGGAGCCTCTCCAATCATCCCAGGACTCCTCTCTCCAAGCCTCACGACCCCTCCCCCACCTAACAAACACCCAGAGGCTCCCCCAGCACCACCAACTCCTACCACACAAACTCTCCACCAACCCTGCAGACCACGCTAGACCCCACGGACCCTCCAGGCCGCCCAACCTCGCAGACCACTCCCGGAACCCCACAGAACCCTCCCTAACTCCAGCACACAACCCTCACCCCCGGTGAGGAGGACGAAGAGCTCAGCGCACAGGAAGCTGCCGACCGCCGGCCCCGGCAGGCTCCTGGCGACCACAGAGCGCTGGGATGGAGGCCCCAGATCGTGAGATGCGGCGGGGCGGGAGGGGCTGAGGGGGACGCCAGGAGGCCGCGCTGAGCCCTGCCAATCGGGGACGGTGGGTTGGGAGAGGGGCGGGTCTTGCAGGAACGGAGGCGGGGCTTGCGATGCCATTGGCCGGGAGGAAAGACAAGGGCGGGGCGAATGCAGAGCGTGGTCGGGATCATGGTAATGAGGGATGCGAGGCATGCCGGGATGCCGTGCGCAGGGGCACACCGGCGGGGATTGAATGGAGCTCGGTGGCCGCGAGTCCGACCGGGGCCGTGCGGGACGGGCGGGGAACGGAGGCCGGAGGCGGCTGCGGGCGGCACGGCCGTGACCGTGGCCTCAGGGAGCCCCGCGGGGCATGGGTGTGTGTGGGCGGCATAAATCGGGATCGCTTCTCGGCCTTTTGGCTAAAATCAAGTGTAATATTTGTTCTTATCAGTTTAATATCTGATACGTCCTGGATTAGAGGATTTTCCATTAAACGGATTTTTCGGCGCTGGAGTTGGATCCGGAGCTTGCTTCCCTCCGCTCCGCGCATCGTCTTGGTATTGCAGTACCTGTACGAACGGTGCACCCCCCACGGGGAGCTTTGCTGGTTAACGACAAAACTTTCTGTTCTCTCTCTTCCCTTGCTTTCCTTCTTTACTCATTCAAGCTCTCAAAATTTTCCGAGGACTCTCAAACTGTCCTTTAGCTCTCTCAGATCATCCTTAGATACCTCAAAGCCTCCTTTAGGTGAACCCTCCTTAGATCATTCAAACCCTGCCTTATGTCCCTCAAACCCTCTCTAGACCTCCTCAAACCCTGCTTTAGATCCCTCAAAGCCTCCTGGAGATCCTTCAAACCATCCTTTACGCTCCTCAAACCCTCCTGAGCTGAGCTTAACGGAATTCGGTGGTGAAAAAATGAGGATTTGGGGTTTGCTACAGAACTGGAGCCAATGTCTCCCTCCCTTTCCTTGCCCCCTGCCTGGTTTTCTGCCTTCAGTTCCCCTCCTCCTCAAGCCAGGCAGAGGCAGAGTGCTCCACCCAGGGCGCAGCCAGCAGCTGGAGTCATTTCTCTGTCACCTGTTGCGAGAGCAGTGGAAGAGGGGTTGGGAACGCATTTGGGCTCTGGGGAGGAGTGAAGTGGAGGGGGAGTGGAGGGGAGGAGCTATGCTAATGAGAGACCAATGGGGGTCGAGAGTGGCAGGGATGGGGCGTGGCCATGCAGTGCAAGGTGAAGACAGCAGATGGAGTTTGGAGCCTGCAGGGAGACAGCAGCAGCTGTGGGACAGAGTAGGACAACCTGTGCTGGAGATGGCAAAGGGCACTGGCAAGGCTGGCAGTCATCAAGAGAACCAAAGGCTTTGCCCCGTGACTATGGCAACCATCTGCCACCAAGGCCTGTGAGGAGACCTGGGCCTAAGGCACTGGGGGAGCCCCAGGGATCAGTGTTGGGCCCCATCCTGGTCAATATCTTTCTTGATGATCTGGATGAGGGGACTGAGTCCATCACAGTAAGTTTGCAGATGACACGAAGCTGGGATCAGGAGCTGATCTGTTGGAGGGTAGGAGGCTCAGCAGAGGGACCTTGCCAGGCTGGACAGATGGGCAGAGTCCAAGGGCATGAGACTGAACAAGGCTGAATGCCAGGTTCTACACATTGGCCACAAGAACCCCATGCAGGCTGGGGACAGAGTGGCTGGAGAGCAGCCAGGCAGAAAGGGACCTGGAGGAACTGGTTGACAGCAGCTGAACAGGAGCCAGCAGTGTGCCCAGGTGGCCAAGAAGGCAAATGGCATCCTGGCCTGCATCAGGAATAGTGTGGCCAGCAGGAACAGGGAAGTCATTCTGCCTTGTACTCAGCATTGGGTAGGCCACACCTTGTCCAGTTCTGAGCTCCTCAATTCAAGAAAGATGTTGAGATGCTGGAACGTGTCCAGAGAAGGGCAACAAAGCTGGGGAGGGATCTGGAGCACAGCCCTGTGAGGAGAGGCTGAAGGAGCTGGGGAGGTTTAGCCTGGAGAAGAGGAGGCTCAGGGGAGACCTCATTGCTGTCTACAACTACCTGAAGGGAGGCTGTAGGCAGGTGGGGGTTGGTCTCTTCTCCCAGGCAACCAGTGACAGAAAGAGAGGACACAGTCTCAAGCTGCAGCAGGGGAGGTTTGGGCTGGATCTTAGGAAGAAATTCTTCACAGCAAGAGAGATTGGCCATTGGGATGTGCTGCCCAGGCAGGTGGTGGAGTCACCGTCCCTGGAAGTGTTTAAAAAGAGACTGGATGAGGAACTAAGTGCCATGGATTAGTTGAGTAGATGGTGTTGGGGGATAGCTTGGTCTTGATGTTCTCTGAGGTCTTTTCCAACCTGGTTAATTAGAATCATAGAATCAGTCAGGGTTGGAAGGGACCACAAGGATCATCTAGTTCCAACCCCCTGCCATAGGCAGGGACACCTCACACAAGATCAGGCTGGCCAGAGCCTCATACAGCCTGGCCTTAAACACCTCCAGGGATGGGGCCCCAACCACATTCCTGGGCAACCCATTCCAGGCTCTCACCACTCTCATGGTGAAGAACTTCTTCCTCACTTCCAGCCTGAATCTCCCCACTTCCAGCTTTATTCCATTCTACCTAGTCCTTTCACTACCTGATACCCTAAAAAGTTCCTTACCAGTCTGTCCTCATAGGAGAGGTGCTCCAGCCCTCTGATCAGCCTGGTGACCCTTCTCTGGACACCATCCAGCATGTCCAAATCCCTCTTGTAATAGGGGCTCCAGGACTGGACGCAGTACTCCAGGTGGGGTCTCACCAGAGCTGAGCAGAGGGGGAGAATCACCTCCCTTGACCTGCTGGCCACACTTCTCTTGATGCAGCCCAGGCTCTGGTTGGCTTTCTGGGCTGCAAGTGCACACTGACAGCTCCTGTTGAGCTTCTCCTCCACCAGCACCCCCAAGTCCCTCTCCTCAGGGCTGCTTTCCAGCCACTCACTGCCCAGCCTGGATTTGTGCTTGGGATTGCCTCAACCCAGATGCAGGACCTTGCACATGGTCTTGTTGAACCTCATGAGGCTGGCTTGTGCCCACATCTCCAGCCTGTCCAGGTCCCTCTGGATGGATGCATTCCCTCCAGCCTGTCTGCTGCACCACACAGCTTGGTGTCAGCAGCAAACTTGCTGAGGGTGCACTCAATGCCACTGTCCATAGCACCGACAAAGATGTTAAACAAGACTGGTCCCAGGACTGAGCCCTGAGGGACTCCGCTTGTCCCTGGCCTCCACTGGGACATGGAGCCATTGACAGCCACTCTTTGGGTGTGGCCTTCAAGCCAGTTCTTTATCCATCTCGTGCTCCACCCATCAAACCCATGTGTCACCAGTTTGGAGACCAGGAGGTGGTGTGGGACAGTGTCGAAGGCTTTGCTCAGGTCCAGGTAAATGACATCAGCTGCTCTCCCCTCATCTATTAATGTTGTGACTTTGTCATAGAAGGCCACCAGGTTTCTCAGGCAGGATTTGCCCTTGGTAAACCCATGCTGACTGTACCAAATCACCTCTTCACTATTCTTCTGTCTCAGAAGTACCTCCAGGAGAATGTGCTCCATGATCTTACCAGGCACAGAGGTGAGACTTCCTGGCCTGTAGTTCCCTGGTTCTTCCTTCTTCCCCTTTTTGAAAATGGGAGTAATGTTTTCCCTTTTCCAGTCAGTGGGGACTTCCCCAGACTGCCAGGACTTTTGGAATATAATAGAGAGGGGTTTAGCAGCCTCATCTGCCAGTTCTCTCAGTACCCGTGGGTGTATCCCGTCAGGTCCCACGGACTTGAACACTTTCAGGTTCTTCAGGTGATCACCAACCTGACCTTCATTTATGATGGGCAGTTCTTCCTCCCGGTCCCTGCCATTAGCTTCCATGACTATTCCAGGAGTGTGGCTGGAGGCCCTTGCAGTGAAGACTGAGGTAAAGAAGTCCTTGAGAACCTCAGCCTTTTCCAGGTCCCTTGTGACCATTTCACCTGTTTCCTTTCTGAGGGGGCCCACACCTTCCCTAGGCTTCTTTTGACCATTAATATATCTGTAGAAATTCTTAATGTTCCCTTTAACCTTCCTGGCTAGCTTCAATTCAAACTGTGCTTTGGCTTTCTGTGATTCTGTGCTTCATTGCCTCCTGGCACAGCTCCAGGCAGGCTGGGGGCTGCCATCCCCTTGTCCTTCCCTCAGCATCACACAGAGCACAGCCCACGGCACCTGCAGAGCCTTGGCCCACACCTGAGGGACAGGATCTGCCTGCCCAGGGGCTGTGCTCAGGCCTTGGCCTTTGTGCTCCACAAACCAAGCCCAGGGTTTGCTGCCCTGCACTTTGCCTCTGGCTCCCTGCAGTTGTGGCCTCCACTGAGCTGCTCCAACGTGTCCCTGGAGAGGCTTCAGCCTCAGTGAAGCCAATCAATGCTTCAAGCTACTCTGAGTTTTGTTTCTGACTTCTTGAGAGGTTTCTTCAGTCTCCTGGCAGTTCCTGAGGTTCATGCAATGAGCCCCAGGTGCCCTCAGGAGTTTTTCTCTTTCTGCAGTTCTCTTCAGGATGTCAAACTGCAGCTAACACAGCTCAGTTTGCATGGCAAAGGGAAAAAATTTTATTATGTCTGAGACAGAGGAGAGGTGACAGCAGCATCCCCCAGGTGATACTGATCCAGGCTGTCTCCTCAGCAGGTCTGCACTGGGAGCAGAAGCTGTCCCTGGAGGCCTGACACTCTATGCACAACTTTGCTCCTCACCCTCCCAACCTCCCCATGCCTCTCATTGCCCACCTGGGGCTTACAGCACTGCTCCTTGCATCAGACTTCTCCCCTGCTCTCTGCAGCTGCAGCTCACAGCTCCATGGCACCATCTCCCCCCTGCTCTCCTTCCACAACTGGCTGCACACAGCCACAGAAGAATTGTTGCTGTTGGGAAGCAAAGCAAAGCCAAGCCTGAGAAAGTTCCCTCAGCAATCCAAGCCCTCTGGAACCATCTGCTCAGCACAAGCTGTCTCTCAGCAGGTTGCCTCTCTACCAGGGATGAGCTGAGCAGCAGTGTTTCAGGCAGGTAGATACAACAGGTGGAGAGAAACACAATGGCAGAGGTGGCTCAGGAGACAAGGAGGCTGTTGAAAGCCAGCTCAGCTTTTGCTCCCTGAAGCTCAAAGCAGCAATACAGGGGAGAGGAGCAGCCAGAGGCTGCTAGGTCTGGAGACAAAGCCAAGGTGTTCCAAAGCAGGCAATGGCGACCTGCTGGGAAGCAGGGAAAAACTCCAACAAAAAGGAAGGAAAACCTAAAGCCTGAGCTTGTCCTGGGCCGCGCAGCCCCGGGGCCAGCAACTAAACGCTCCCCGGCTCTCAGCATGCCCCGGGGCCCGCCCAGACTCTTCCCCGCTGCGCTGCCGCCGCCCTCAGCGCTCCCCGGCCCCCTCAGCCCCTCCCGCCCCGCCGCAGCTCACGAGCCGGCAGCTGCCGCTCGCCCGCCAGCACCTCCGGCACTTCTCCCGCGCTCCGCAACTGCTGCCGCTCCCCACGGGGCAGGAACAATGGCGGCCGCGGCCGGCAGTGGCAGCTCCTCGCTGTGCCTCGGCAGCGCCCAGGGGGAGGAGCTGCCGCGCTGCCGGCGCCTCTGATTGGCTCTGTCTGCCCAGGCGTGGGCGGGACTTCCTATTCCGGACCCAGCTCTGGGCGTCCGCTCGGCTCCTGCGAGGCCACCGTCTGCGGAGGGTCCGGTCCAGGGTCTCCCTCCCAGCGCTGTGTGGTCGGCAGGAGCCTGCCGGGGCCGGCGGTCAGCAGCTTCCTGTGCGCTGAGCTCTTGGTCGTCCTCCTGCTCTGCGTCCCCTTTGTGCCGGCTGCAGGTGGGGTGAGGGAGTCTGTGGGGCTGAGGGTTTTGTCGCGGGCAGGGGCCTGGGGAGGGCTCCGTGGGGCTGCTGGGGGCGTCTGTGGTATGGGGAGGGTGTGTGGGGTCGGTGAAGGGTTTGTGGGGTTGGGGTGGGTGGGGCTGGGGGCGCCTGTGGGGGGCTATGGGAGGGGCCTGTGGGGTTTGGGGGAGGGCTGAGGGGATTTTGCGGGGGGTGTTGGGTTGCGGGGCGCTGTGAGCTATGGGCTGGGGTCTGTGCGGTTGTGGGGTGGGGGCTGTAGGGGTGTGGGGACGCTGGTAGGGGTGGGGGTGGGGTGGGGAGTTGGGGAGGGGTCGGTGGGGTTGGGGAGGGGAAGTGTGTGGAGTTGTGGGGAAGGGAGTGTGTGGGGTTGGGTGAGGATCCCCTGGGGCTGAGGGGGATGTTGGGGCCGGGCTTGGGATCGTGTGGGGCTGGGTGGGGGTCTGTGGGGGTCTGTAGTGTTTGGGGGTGGGTGGGGCCCGGCTGCTGTGGCCTCCTGCGGCGCTGCTGAGGCTGCTGTGGCCGCAGGCCGTGCTGGGCGCCTCCAGCCAGGCCTTGGGCGCTGCATGGAGGGCAGCAAGCAGGCCCGGGGCAGGTTGAGAAACTTCTGTGGCTTGTGAGGGGCTGTGGAGTTGTGGGGGGTCTGCAGGGGGTGGGGAGGTGTGTGGTGTGTGTGCTGTTCTGGGAGGGGTCTGTAGGGCTGGGGCTGGGCTTTGGGGTGAGGGAGGGGTCCATGGGCTTGGTGTGGGGGGCAGCTGTGGGGCTGTGGTGGGGTCGGGAGGGTTGTGGGGAGGTTTGGGGGTTCCTGGTGCTGCTGAATCCCCCTGCTAGGGGCAGCTGCAGGCTTTGCGCTGGCAGGTGCCAAGCGGCTGCTGTGCTGTGAGGTGGTTTGGCTGTGCTGGGGGTGGTGGCATCAAAGGTCTCTGTGTCCCCCACCCCCTTCCTGTGGGGCTCTGCTGTGCCCAGCCCTGTGCTGCCACCACTACCACAAATGACCCCAGACTCACTGCATGGTTTTGGGGACCCTCTATTTGCAGGCTGCCCCTAAGCCCCTGGCCCCCCTGTGCTGCTCCACAGGAGTTCCAGATTCCCCCCCTGGTTGTTGTGCTTTGGGGTTCTCTGACTTTTGAGGGGGACCCCCTGGTTTTGGGGTATCCATTCAGTTTTGGTGGACTCCCTCTTGGCCATTGAGTTCCAGGCCACTTTAGGAATGGAAGTTAAAAATGGACCCCAAAATACTTCTCTGGAACCACAAAATGTTCCACTGGACTCCAAAATAGCCCTAGGAGACCCTAGAATGAGTCCTGAAACTCAAAATATTTCCCTAGTATGCCCCAGTGGAACCCAGGGCCCTAGAGTGGTCCCGAAGGAAACTCAAAGGAGCCTCAGATCCTTTCCCTGGACTCTTTAATTTCCCTCCTGGCATCTCAAAATTGCCCCCAGGGACACCAAAGTGATCTCCCTGGATCCCCAAGAGGTTCCCCTGGATCCCCAAGTGCCCCTACAGCTTGTGTGGTGGTTTCTTCGGGTTTTTTGGGTGGTGGGTGGCCAGGGGGGTGGCAGCTCTGGTGGCAGCTGTCCCTGCAGCCTCTTTTCAGGCTGCATTTGCTCAGACTGCCAGAGGCTGCATGTTCTTCTGGCATCCTGCCCAGGGTAGGCACCGCCCAGCCCTCTGCCAGGAGTCCTGGGGGGTCTGCTGTGGGTTGGGCTGGGGAGGCTGTGGGTAGGGTATCTGTGGGGTCTTGCAGGCCTGGTCCTTGGGGCAGGGGGGGCAGGGGTAGGGTTGTGGGGGGGGTGTGGTGTTGGGCTTGGGATCCCTTGGGGCTGAGGGTTGTAATCTGGATCCTTTGGGAGTCTTGGAGGAAAGCTGTGGCTGGGCTGAGGGTCCCCTGGGGCTGAGGGGATCTTGGGGCCGGACTTGGGATCCTGTGGGGCAGGGTAGAGTCTGTGAGGGTCTGTAGAGTTTGGGGGTGGGTGGGACCTGGCTGCTGTGGCCTCCGACAGCCTCCTGTGGTGCTGCTGAGGCTGCTGTGGCTGTGCTGGGTGCCTCCAGCCAGGCCTTGGGTGCTGCATGGAGGGCAGCAAGCAGGCCCCAGGGAGGCTCCAAGAGCCTTTGATGACATTTCCTGCTGGCCCAGCACAGCCAGCTGCAGGTCCTGGGAGGTGTGGGGGGAGCCCTGAAGCCCCTGAACAGTCTCTCCAGACCCTCTTTGGCCCCCCTGGGCAGCCCAGGCTGGCCCCTGCCACGAGCAGGAGGAGCAAAGGCACAGCCCAAAATGCCTCCTGGAGCTCAGAATGTTCCTCTAAGAGACCAAAGTAAGAACCCAGGATCCTAAAACAGCACCAAGGAACCAAAACACCATCCTGGGACCCCAAAATGCCTACCTGGGAGTCTGAGTTACTCCCCTGGCGCCCCAAAAGTACGGCAAAAGAACCAAAAATGGCTTCCAAGCTGCAGATGGCCAGAAAGCATCCCCCCAACGGATGCAGGACTGGGTTGCTCTGGAGGGATTCTGAGCAGCAGGGCCATGGCAGCTCTGGTTTGAACCCTTCCTGACTACGGGTAAAGAAAAGAGTTGGGAAAGCAACATTTTAGGACCGTTCTGTTCTTCTCTCTCAACTCCGTCTGTGAACTCCTTTTGGGCCATTTTTGGTTCCTTTGGGATAGCTTTGGGGTGCAGTAAGGTAACTGAGGGTCCCAGGGAGGCATTTGGAGGTCTTAGGCTGCTGTTGTGGTTTTCCTGGGGGCGTTTTGGGCTGGGCCTTGGCTTCTCCTGCTTGTGTTAGGGTGCAGGGTGGGCTGCTTGGGGGGAAACAGTTAGGGGAGGCTGTTTGGGGGGTACAGGGCCTTAGCCCCCCCAGACTGCCAGTGGCTGCAGCCCCCCTCCCAGGCTGCTGTTTTCTAGGGATCTCTGGGGCTGTGGGCAGTCTGTGGGTAGCTGTGGGGGTCTGGTGTTGGGTGTTGTGGGTGGTTATAGGGTTCTGGGGGGGTGGTCTGTGTGGCTGTGCTGCTCTTTGCTGTGCAATGAGATGGGAAGGGAAGGAAATCATTGCTGCAAGTGCCCAAAGCAATTCCAGTGCTCTGCTAGTCTGAGCAATGCTGTGTCCAGCAGGGCCAGGGCAGGGCTTGTCCTCCTCTCCTGGGCACTGGGGAGGCCACAGCTCCATTGCTGGGGTCAGTTTTGGGTCCCTCACTCCAAGAAGGACTTTGAGGGTCTGGAGCAAGTGCAGAGAAGGGCAGGAAAGGTGTTGAAGAAAGGGTCTGGAGGGCAGGGCTGGTGAGGAGCAGGTGAGGGAGCTGGGGGTGTGTAGTGTGGAGAAGAGGAGGCTGAGGGGACACCTCCTTGGCCTCTAGAGCTCCCTGCAAGGAGGCTGCAGTGAGTGGGGGTTGGGCTCTTGTGCCTAGTGTCAGGTGGTAGAAGGAGAGGAAGTGTCCTGAAATTGTGTCAGGGGAGGGTTAGGTTGGAGAGGAGGAGAAATGAGTTTGGTGGCAGAGTGGTGAGGGATTGGAAGAGGCTGCCCAGGGAGGCGGTGGAGTGGCCATGCCTGGAGGGGTTGCAGCAAGGTGTGGCCATGGGGCCATGGTTTGCTGGCCCTGGTGGTGTTGGGGCTACCAGTTGGACTCCATGCTCAGAGAGGGATTTTGCAGGCCAAGCAATTGTGTGGCTGTGTGAGGAAGCTGAGCCCCAGCAAATGCATCTTAGGTGCTGAAGGTGCTGGAAAGAAAGGGAAATGGGAGAGAGTCCTGTGTGGAGCTGAAAGGTTTGGGTTTTCCCTCTGGGCTGAGAGTCTTCCCTTGGAATTGCCTGGGCTGATTGCAAGCAGTGGTGTCCCCTGGAGCCTTCTTGGGTTAGTTTGTGGTGTGCTGAGAGAGCAAAAGGGAGGTGAGAGTTGGGAAGAGAAGTGGTGAGAAGGAAGCTTGAAGGCTTGTAGGTGGCCAAGCTGTGTGGGTGTGGCTGAGAGGTGTGGAGTGTAGGAGAGCCTTGAAGGCCTGTTGTGTTGCTGGAGATGTGGAATGAGGAAGTGCTGCTTGCAGAAAAGGGCTTGAGGGAGGTTAAAGCTGAAGTGCTGAGCCTGGATGTGTGTGAGGAAGTGTTTGGCTTCTTGTGGGCAACTCAACCTTTCCTTGTGCAGCAGGAGAGGGAGAGCCTGGGATTTTCACTGCCCTGGGCACTGGCCACCTTCTGGGCTGGTTTTCTTCTGGAGAGCTTTGCAGCCCAGTGCAAGTCTGGTGTTCCTTGAAGCTCTTGCTGGTTGTTTTGTGCATTCCCAGGTGTTGGATCAGTGTCTTGGATGCCTTTGGTCCTTTCTCTTGTCCCCAAGTAGAGATCCCTTGGGGTTTGGAAGCTGAGCACACACTGAAGCTTTTGCTGCAATGGTTTTTGTGCTGCCAGCTTTCTGTGCTCCCACCTGGAGTGCTGTGCCCAGTTGTGGTGCCCCCAGGAGGGGCAGGAGGTTGAGGTGTTGGAGGGGGTCTGTAGGAGTCCATGGGGTTGGTGGGAGGGCTGGGGCAGCTCCCCTGTGGGGTTGGGCTGGATGAGTTGTGGCTGTTGAGGCTGCAGAGGAGAAAGCTGTGGGGAGAGGTTGGAGCATCCTTGTGGTAGCTGCTGGGGGCTGCAGGAGAGCTGTGGAGGGACTTCTGTCAGGGTGTGGGAGTGATGGGCTGAGGGGGAATGGATTGAAGCTTGAGGAGGTCAGATTTGAAGTAGTGCTTGGGAGGAAACTGTTTGGAGTGGGGGTGGTGAGAGACTGGAGCAGGTTGTACAGGGAGGTGCTGGCTGCCCCCTCCCTGGAGGTGTTGAGGGCCAGGTTGGATGAGGGCTTGAGCAGCCTGGTGTGGTGGCAGGTGTCCCTGGCCATGGCAGGGGGGTTGGAGCTGGCTGATCTTTGGGGTCCCTTCCAGCCCAAAGCATTCTCTGAATCTTGAATTTGGACACTTAGCAGAACTTCAATGAATGAAACTTGAAAGCAGCCAAGTTGTGATACTGGGTCTGAGCTTGGGAGTTTTTTTTTGATCTTGGTTGCTTGGTTTGGAGCTTGGGAGTTGGTTCTGAGGTCATTTGCTGGTGTCTAAACTTGGGGAGTGGTTTTGAATTTGGGCACTGGTTCTGAGCTTGGAAGCTGCTTTTGAGCTTGGGAGGTGGTTCTAGAGCTTGGGTGCTAGGTCTGAGCCTGGGAAGTGGTTCTGAGGTTATTTACTGGTTCCTGAGCATGGGGGCTGGTTCTGAGCATGGCCACCAGTCCTGAGCTTGGGCACTGGGTCTCAGTTTATTTGCTGGTTCTTGAGCTTGCATACTGGGTCTGAGCTTGGGGAGTGGTTGTGAGCTTATTTGCTGATTCCTGAGTTTGGTAGCTGGTTTTGTGCTTGGGAGCAGGGTGTGAGCTTGGGGAAAGGTTCTGAGCGTGGGAACTGCCCTCCCCTGGCAAGCTGTTGCAGTGTTGCAGCAGCCTCATGGTGCAGAACTTGTTCCTCACATCCAGTCCGAATCTGCTCTGCTCTAGTTTGGAGCCATTGGCCCTGGTCCTGTCCCTGCAGGCTTTGCAAACAGTCCCTCTGCAGCCTTCTTGTAGCCCCTTCAGGTACTGGCAGGCTGCTGTTAGGTGTCCCCAGAGTCTTCTCTTCTGCAGGCTGATCACCCCCAGCTCCCTCAGCCTGGCCTCATAGCAGAGCTGCTCCAAGCCCCTGATCCTTTTCATGACCTCCTCTGGACCCTCTCCATCAGGTCCATGTCCTTCCTGTGTTGAGGGCTCCAGAGCTGGCTGCAGTACTGCAGGTGAGGTGTCCCTAGAGCAGAGGAAAGTGGCAGAATCAGCTGTCTGGCTCTGCTGCCCACACTGCTTTTGGTGCAGCCCAGGCTGCCCTTGGCCTTCTGTGCTGCAAGCTGACACTGCCTGCTCCTGGCCAGCTTCTCCTCCACCAGCAGCCTCAAGTCCTTTACTGCACAGCTGCTTTCTATCACCTCCTTCCCCAGCCTGTACTGATTGTGAGGCTTCTTCCAGGCCAAGTGCAGGACTCTGCACTTGCTCTTGTTGAACGACCTCCCGAGGTACACCTTGGCCACCTCTCCAACTTTCCCACTTGAGCTCCTCCAACTTGTTCTCCAGGGTATTCTCCTCCATGCTGTCATTCAGGGATTTGTGTTGGGCCATGCTGGGTGTGTAGATCAGACCTGGGGACTCTCAGAGGGCAGCAAGTGAGTGCAGCTGGACCAATGGCTGGATGAAGGGTCATGGCTGCAGGGGGTGGGAGGGGTTAGTTGAGCAGCTGTGTGGCACTGCCTGGCTCCTACCTGCAATGGTGCTGGCTGCAGCTGAGCCCAGAAGCTGAAAGGTCCAAATGCAGCCTGGCTCAGGACAGTCCCCTGCCACCTCCTGCCATCCAGCACAGCCCAAACAGTCACTCAGAGGTCCTAGCCACAACCCCAGCCATAGCCCAGGACAAGAGGTGCCTGAGAGACGCACCTCAATCCCTCTCTATGCCCTCAGTTGCTTCATGAGGTGGCTGCAGGGTCCCTCCCCACCCCTCATCTGTAACTCCCCCTTGGCTTGTTGCTGTTCTTCCAGCCCTCCAGTTCATGCCAGCCTTTAGTCTCGAGCCCCTTCCATTCTTGTGCTCCTGGTTCCAGCCCTGTTCCTTAGATGCTTCCTCAGCCATAACATTTGCACTCCAGCCTTCCATCTGCAGTAGAGGTGGGGCCCACAGGGCCATGGGAGAACAAAGGCAGCAGGGCCATGGATGGTCTGGGAATGGGGGAAAGGCCTGGGAATGATCAAGCAGGAATTAGGCCTTGTCCCCCTAAAAAGGGGGCAGGATGCAGGGCCCAGGTTGCAAAGGTGTGTGCAGGAAATGTCAGAATGTGGCAGGATTTCAGGAGCTGAAAGGAATGAATTCTGCTGCAGCTCTGCATGTGTCAGCTGGGAGATGAGCAACAGCCCCTGGGCACTGTGCCCTCCCAGCAAACCTCATTTTGTCTTGGGGATGTGAAGTGGCAGCTGCAGGAGAAGTGCAAAGAGAAAGCTGAGAGAAATGGGCAGAGAGAGAAGGAAGCCAAAAGCTTTGCAATGAGTCTCTCTGTCTGTGTGTGAATGGTGCTGGAGATGTCAGGATTGTCCAGGAGACAGAGACTCCTCCAGCAGCACAGTGAGGGCTGAAGAGGTTTTGCATGAAGCTGACCAAGTCCCTCCCCCCTTTGCTGCATCTCTAGAGGGCATGAACCTCCCTTTGTCTGTGTGCTCAGGGCTGCTCTGATTTTCTCTTGGAGAGTGGGCAGCAGAGAGGTTTGTGCAGGGCAGAGATGATCACAGAGTGGGTGTGGTGGGGGCAAGGCCAGGGAGGGGACCTATGTCCAGAGCAACATCTCCTGGCAAATGCATCTGCAGGCAGCAGAGGCCTGGTCAGGTAGTGGGAGGAAGGTACAGTCAAGGCCTAGGAGAGGCTGTGTGGAGGCAGCTGTCTTGTGGTGCTGGGCTGCAGCTGTGTGCTGAGGGTTGTGTGATGGGAAGGAGCTGAGTCTGCATTTTTTCAGCCTCCCATCTTTAGCAGCGCTGGCTATGTGCTCTGCCTGCGCAGCTGGGCTTGGCAGCTGACCCTAGCAAAACTCAGCTCTGCTACCTGGTCCTGGGTAGTGCTGAGCCATCCCTTGCAGGTCAGTGTTCTCCTCTGTGGCCTTTTCTTGTCTGTGGCAGGGGCTGTGTCCTTCTCTATCCATCAGCCCTGCTGCTGTGTGCTGAGAAAGAGCAGAGTTTGCAGATCTGCCTGTTGGAACAGTCCAGCAGGGAAAGAAGCCAGAGTGGGGCAAGAGCAGGACCCCAGCCCATTGCTGATGCCTGGGGCACCTCCCAGCCTCCTCCAGCCCCTCCTGCCCACCGCGTTTCACTCCTCTAGGGTCTCCAAAGTACAATCAGGTGTGGTGGGAGTCTGGGAGCTCCCCAGGTTGGTGTGTGTCAGTTGTGTGGCTGGAGGTGACATTTGGGGTTTGGATGTGGAGTGTTGGTGTGAGGTTGGAGGTGGTTTGGTCTTCCTTGGTCAGTGCTGTTCCCTCCATTGTCTGAGCCAGGAGAGATGAAAGGAGAGGGCTTGGGCCAGGAACCACCCTGCCAATGCTGCCAGGCTGGAGCACAGTGGGATGAGACCTCTTGTAAGTCCCAAGTTGCCTCAGGCCACTGCTCACAGGAACCTGAGGTCTCAGCACAGGTATTGGAGGTCTGACCTTTCACCATGGCATGAACTGGGGGTTTGAGAGCTGCTCTCTTTTCCCTGCCCCAGCTGAATGTTGTGTATTGGGAGGTGTTGTGACTCAGGGCCTGTCATGACCCAGGCAGGTCAAGGCTTGGGCTCCTAGGCTCAGGTGCTTCCATCTTCCCTAGGCCACAGCAGTGACCTCTTCCCCCACCAGCATGGCCTTACAGAAGGATCCAGAGAACAGCTGGGATGAGAACTACCCCGAGAACAAGATGAAGGAGCAGAAGTGTAGCCCAAAGGGAGAGGATGAGAAGATGGAGAATAGAGAGGAGAATGATGACTATGATAATGATTTGTATGAGGAGGAAGATGAGGATGAAGGTGACCAGGATGAGGAGCAGAAGGAGGATGGCCCCTCTGTGCCAGCTGAGCAGCTGGATCAGTGCCCTGAGTGTGGGCAGAGCTTCTCAGCTGTCTCTGAGTTGATGAAGCATCACTGCCCCCGCCCTGGCTCCTGGCCCTTCATCTGTGGTGACTGTGGCAAGAGGTTCAGCAGGAACAATGACCTCATACAGCACTGCCTC
Source organism: Indicator indicator (assembly GCF_027791375.1). Lineage (NCBI taxonomy): Eukaryota > Metazoa > Chordata > Aves > Piciformes > Indicatoridae > Indicator > Indicator indicator. Next base: position 143,148 of record NW_026539209.1, read on the forward strand.
ACCCACACCAGTGTGAAGTCGTTCACCTGCAGGGACTGCGGGAAGAACTTCAAAACCAGCTCTACCCTCACCATCCACCGCCGCATCCACACTGGAGAGAAGCTGTTCCCCTGTGCTGAGTGCGGCAAGAGCTTCACCACGAGCACTTTATTCATCCAGCACCAACTCATCCACAGCGGTGAAAAGCCCTACAGCTGTGCCCACTGTGGGAAGAGCTTCACACTCAGCTCCACCCTCACCAAGCACCATCGTGTGCACACTGGTGAGAAGCCTTTCACCTGTGCAGACTGTGGCAAGAGCTTCACAGAGAGCTCAAACCTCACACGGCACCGTCGTGTGCATACTGGGGAGAAGCCTTTCACCTGTGCTGACTGTGGCAACAGCTTCAAACACAGCTCTACCCTCAGCATTCACCGCCGCATCCACACTGGAGAGAAACTCTTCCCCTGTGCTGAATGTGGCAAGAGCTTCACCACGAGCACTTTATTTATCCAGCACCAACTCATCCACAGTGGTGACAAACTGTACAGGTGTGCCCACTGCAGCAAGAGCTTCACCTGCAGCTCCTATCTCACCAAGCATTGTCGTGTGCACATTGGTGAGAAGCCTTTCACCTGTGCTGACTGCGGCAAGAGGTTCAAACATATCTCCACACTCACCATCCACCGTCGCATCCACACCGGAGAGAAGCTGTTCCCCTGTGCTGAGTGTGGCAAGAGCTTCACCACGAGCACTTTGTTTATCCAGCACCAACTCATCCACAGCGGTGACAAACCCTACAGCTGTGCCCACTGCGGCAAGAGCTTCACACAGAGCTCCAACCTCACCCAGCACCGTCATGTGCACACTGGTGAGAAGCCTTTCACCTGTGCTGACTGTGGCAAGAGCTTCACCTGCAGATCCTATCTCACACAGCACCGTCTTGTGCACACTGCTGAGAAGCCTTTCACCTGTGCTGACTGTGGAAAGAGCTTCACCCGCAGCTCCACCCTCACAAAGCACCGTCGTGTGCACACTGGTGAGAAGCCTTTCACCTGTGCTGACTGCAGCGAGAGCTTCAGCAGCATCTCCAATCTTACCAAGCATCGCCGCAGTCACATGAGTGAGCAGCCCACACTGTCGGGGAGGCACAAATCGATCCATCCAGTGTCGGGTTAATGGTGATCCCCTGTAAGGGTCTTCCCAGCAGATTGAACCAAAATCACCTCTTTTTCACCTGCATTTCTCAGAGGCTGGGGACTGCAGCAGGATCAAGCACCTCCTGCCCTTTTGAACACCAATTAGTGCTGATGAGAAGAATTACTGTGCTGAGTCAGCACAGGAATAGAGCTGTGTGTCCAGTTCAGGGAGGTCAAAGAGAGGTTCTCAGAAGAGTCTTGAGAGTGTCTTGATGGGAGTGGTCTCAGGGACAACTCAGAGGGTTTTTTCGGGGGACTCAAGGGATGTTAGGTGTTTGGGGGTCTGGAGTTTTCTAGGATTGATTTTCAGAATCTTTGGAGGGCATAGAGGGGATCTCAGGGAGGTGTTTGGAAGCACTCAGAAAGCTTCTGTCAGCTTTCCACTAAGGGGCTCTGCTGCTTTCCAGCAGGCCTGGTGCTTCCAGAAGCCTTCATCCTAGCTCAGCAGTGTTCCTGATGGATTCTTGCTGACGTGGGGCTTCCCTCCGCCTTTCTACCCACTCAGAAGTGGGAAGAGATTTCTTTGAGTGTTGAGGAGATTTTAGAAGGATGAAGAGTGTAAAGAGTTAAATGATTGCAAGAAAGGATGCTGCCCCTCAGCACAGTGCCCAGAAACACTCCTCCAGGATGTCTGATCTTAGCTCTGCAGCTCTAAGCAGTGTGCCTGGCAGAATCGTGAGCTGTTGCTACTCAAGCTGCAGCTGGCTGAGCTGCTGCACAAATCCACAGGTTGTGTGCTCCAGATGCTGCCTTGGAAGCTGAAAGTGAGAGTGCAAATGTCATGGTCTTCAGGTGGAGAGAGCCCACTCCACAAATAACTGGCACAGGCAGAGTTTGGAGCTGTACAACATGCAGAGAAGCCCAGAAGGGCACTTAGGCAAGGAAGTGGCAAGCAGCTAAGGAAGTGCAAGTGCATGTGGGACTTGGAACCTCTAAAGCTGTGAGAGCAACTTGGATGTGTGGAGTTCCCCCACTGTGGGAAGCCTTTAGGACTGGTGAGGCAGCACTGGATGCCAGGTGGTGATGATCCCTTGCTTTAGAATTCCCTGCTTCTCCTCCTCTCCTAGGTTGCAGCTGCTGTTGTGCACACAAGGGCAGCTGCAGGGCTGTGTGTAGAGCCTCTGATTCTCTGCTGACCAACTACAAGCTGCAAAGTTGTTTTGCTGTGTGAGCCAAGAAGAACATCCTGCATGAGCCAAAGGTGCTGGCACCTTTGACTGGAGCATGCTTTAGTTTATACACAGGGTTAGGGATTCTGCTGGTGCCGTGAATGAATGAGAGAGGTAAGAAAGTCTATCAAAATGAGGTACTTTGGGCAAGAGATATTCTGTTAGGGACTTCCTGTTAGCTTCTTCCTGTGTGAAGGGCTTCTGGGCCTTGTGATGTTAAGGACGCTGTAAGACTGTGTCATGCTGAGGATTCTGCAAGGCTGTAGTCAAGGACTTGTGAGAGGACTCCTGAGATTCTCCCCTCTGCACTTCTGGCATCTTGTTATATCCCCCAGGGGGTTGGTACATTTTTCACAGCAGATGGACAGCAGAGCTGAGCAGCCACAGGAATCCTTTTCAAATAGCACAGGGCTCTGTGCTAGCCGAGGGCAAAAAAGCTTCCTGCTGACATTTTGCAGTGTGGGTTTGTAGCCATGGCTCTCAGCATCTGGCTTGTCTGGACAAAGGGAGGAAGAAACTGTAGCTGAAAATGGATGAGGTGGCTGAAGAAATGGTTCTTCTTTGTCATTACATTTCCACCTCCCTTCCTGCTCTTAAGCTCACTCCATTTCTCCTGTGTCTTTCAAAAGGGCACAGGAATTGAGGCTTTCTCAGGAGAAGCAGGGTGTGACAAAACAACTGCAGCCAAGTGCCTGAAGCTTCCAGAAGATTTCCCTGTGTGAGGAAGATTGATGGGTTGAGGAGTGCTTAGCAGGCCAAATGGCAGCTAAAGCAGCCCAGGTGGCAGCTGCAGAGAATTGCCGGGCTTGGCTCCTCCTGCTGCCCTGCTTCTGCTTTCCTTTGCACAGCTCTGCTTGAAAGGAACTGGAGTCTGTTTTTCCAGGTGCCAGGAAGCTGGTGGCAAGGAGGCTGTGGAACCAAGAGCAGTATTGCTGCCATGCAGACCTCACTTCTAATGCTTGCAGACCTGTGCCTTTGTGAAGACGACGGATTGCAAAGAGCGCAAGAAGGTTGCTGTGTCCAGCATCAGCTGTTCACAGCTCAGCCCCCCCCAGCCCTCACTTCCTCTCTCCCCCTCGCTCACAGTTTTTGCAGTTTGCAGGAGGAGGTTTGGGGTTTGAAGAGACTGAGTGCTGAATTTGTTTGCAAGTTCCCAAAGCTCTGCTCCCATTTTGTAGGGGCAGCCCCTGGTATGGAGAATGACTTTGGAGTTGGTTTTGGATTGTAGGAGATATTAAAACTTTGCCTTTTCAATGCTGGTAATAAATGATCCAATTGGATACTCCCTGAAAAATCCTAAGGGTAAGATTGCAGTGGTAAGTAGGTGACATGTAAGTGAAGAACATAGGAATAGTAATAATAGGAATAGGAATAAGGGATATTAATAGCAATAGGTATAGGAAGAGTAGGAAAAATAAATAATGAGTAATTATGATAAATATTAAGTACTTCAAGTATGCTAGGTAATAAGCCATTTTGGCTGGTGAGCTGATCGGAATCAACACCGGGTCCGCTGTGCCTGCTTTGGGTTCTCTCTCTTTTTGTTTCTTTTCGGGTTTGCGGGGCGGAAGGACCCTGGCAGAGAGCAACAACCAGCGGTCGTCCTCTCGTGTGCCTGCTCGGGATTGTGACGTCAGCCGCGGGAATTTTTAAAACCCGTTGGGGCTGAGCGCGCAATGCCATTTTGGCTGGTGAGCTATAGGCTTCTTGCCTGCTTGCATGTGCCAGGTCAGCTGACAGGATACAGGGGGAGAAAACAAAAACAAAACCAAAAAAACCCCAACAACTCTCAATAAAATCTTCGATCTCCAGATCTCTTGCAAGCAGGTACCTACCATGGTAACAACTTGGACAAAGGGTGTTAAACATGCAGTAGGTTCCCAGACTGAGTCTCTCTACAAGCATGCTGGTGTTCAGGCATCCAGCTGCAGTGAGTGTTCGAGCCTGGCACTTGGTGTGGAGGGTGAAGGAGACACCTGTGTCAGGTGTGACCAGGTGAATTGTCTCTTAAATTTGGTAGCTGAGCTGAAGGATGAAGTGGCTGAGCTGAAAGCGGAGGTAGCAAGGCTCAGGACCATATGAGAATGTGAAAGGGAGTTGGATATGTGGGAACAGGCTTCGAAACCCCCTCCAGTAGAGTGGAGCAGTGGAGGATGGATACAGGTCCCTGACAGGGGAAGCAAAGGGAATGCACCCCGACCCACTTCCCCTCCCCCGCTGCCCTTGAGCAATAAGTATGAGACTCTGCAGGCTGAGGGCAATGTGGATGAGAGTATTGTAGAGGAACCAATCAAGGAGATGCCAAAGACGAAGCAGCCCCCCCAACCTTAAGGACCAGTGCCACAAAGAAAAAGAGAAAGGCTATAGTTATTGGAGACTCTCTCTTGAGGGAAACAGAGGGACCCATATGTCGTCCCGACCCATCCCATAGGGAGGCGTGCTGCCTACCTGGGGCCCGGGTGAGGGACATAACCCAAAGGTTACATAAACTAATCCAGCCCTCTGACTATTACCCATTGCTGGTAATCCAGGCTGGAAGTGAAGAAATTGAAAAGAGCAGCACCAGGAAGATTAAAAAGGAATTTAAGGCCCTTGGGAAATCGATTGACGGGGCAGGAGCTCAAGTGGTGTTCTGCTCAGTTCCCTCAGTAGCAGTGGTGTACACTGAGAGGAACAGGAAAACCCACACCATCAACAGTTGGCTTAGGAGATGGTGCCAGCTGCGGAATTTTGGCTTCTTTGATCACGGGGCAACTCTTACTGCACCTGACCTGCTGGACCAAGTTGGGTTGAATTTATCTAGAAAGGGTAAGAGGGTGCTGGCACTGGGGTTGAAAGGACTCATTGGGAGGGCTTTAAACTAGGTCTGAAGGGAGTGGGTGTGGAAACCAGTCTCCCTGGAGAGGAGGGAGGACCACACAAACTGGTGAAATCAGCAGCCCAGCTGAAGTGCATGTACACCAATGCATGCAGTATGGGCAACAAACAAGAGGAACTGGAACTCTTGGTTCACCAGGAGAACTATGATGTAGTTGCCATCACAGAAACGTGGTGGGACGATTCTCACAATTGGAGTACCGCACTGGGGGGTTATAAGCTCTTTAGGAGAGACAGGCAAGGGAGAAGAGGAGGAGGGGTGGCCCTGTATATTAGGGAATCCTTTGATGCCTCAGAACTTGAGGCTGCAGATGAAAGGGTTGAATGCTTGTGGGTTAAAATCAGAGGGAGGCCACACAAAACTGACATCCTGGTTGGAGTCTGTTATAGACCACCCAACCAGGACGAGGAGCCCAATGAGATACTCTATAAGCAGCTGGAAGCTGTCTCAAGATGATCAGACCTTGTCCTTGTGGGGGACTTTAACCTACCAGACATCTGCTGGGAACTTAATTCAGCAGAGAGGAGACAGTCCAGAAGGTTCCTAGAGTGCATGGATGACAACTTCCTGATGCAGCTCTTAGGTGAACCTACCAGGGGTAAGGCTCTGCTTGATCTGCTGTTCTCAAATAGAGAAGGGCTGGTGGGAGATGTGATGGTCGGAGGCTGTCTAGGGTGCAGCGACCATGAGATAGTGGAGTTTTCAATATGCAGGGAGATAGAGAGGAGCAGTAACGGAACCCTCACTTTGGACTTTCGGAGGGCAAACTTCAGGTTGTTCAGGCAACTTATTTGGAAAGTTCCCTGGGTAACAGCCCTTAAGAAGAAAGGGGTCCAGGATGGTTGGACCTACTTCAAACAGGAGCTCTTAAAGGCACAGGAACTGGCAGTTCCCACATGCCGTAAGACGAGCCGGCGGGGAAGACGACCGGCCTGGATGAGCAAGCAACTCCTGAAGGATTTAAGGGAAAAAAAGAGGGTTTGTCGCCTTTGGAAAGGGGGGGGGAGGCAACTAGTGATATGTTTAAGGATGTTGTTAGATCAGGTAGGAGAAAAATTAGAGAGGCAAAAGCACATTTAGAAATTAAACTGGCCGCTTCCGTGAAGGACAACAAAAAGCATTTTTATAAATATATTAATGCTAAAAAGAGGGGCAAGAGGAGCCTCCACTCTTCATTGGATGTGGAGGGTAACATTGTAACTAAGGCTGAGAAGAAGGCTGAGATTCTAAATACCTTCTTTGCCTCCATTTTCAACAGTAAGGCAGGAGGACTTCAGGATAACTGGCCTCCTGAGCTGGTCGATGGGGTCAAGGAGCAGTGTTGTACTCCTGAAATCCATGTGGAATTAGTTCGAGACTTGTTGAGTCACTTGGATATTCACAAGTCCATGGGCCTGATAGGATTCATCCTAGGGTGCTGAAAGAGCTGGCAGATGAGCTGGCCAAGCCTCTCTCCATCATTTTCCACCAGTCCTGGCTCACTGGAGAGGTCCCAGAAGACTGGAAACTGGCCAATGTGACGCCCATCCACAAGAACAGACGGACAGAAGAACCTGGGAACTACAGGCCTGTCAGCCTGACCTCAGTGCCAGGGAAAATCATGGAGCAAATTGTCTTGGGGGCAATCACTGCACACCTGAAGGATGGCCAAGGAATCAGGCCCAGCCAACATGGATTTAGGAAGGGCAGGTCCTGCCTCACCAACCTGATCTCCTTCTATGATCAGGTGACCAGCCTGGTGGACGTGGGAAAGGCTGTTGATGTAGTCTACCTGGACTTCAGCAAGGCCTTTGACACTGTCCCCCACAGCAAACTCCTGGCCAAGCTGTCAGCCTGTGGCTTGGACAGCAGCACTGTGCACTGGGTTAGGAACTGGCTGGAGGGCCGAGCCCAGAGAGTGGTGGTGAATGGTGCCACATCCAGCTGGCAGCCTGTCACTAATGGTGTCCCCCAGGGATCAGTGCTGGGCCCCATCCTGTTCAATATCTTTACTGATGATCTGGATGAGGGGATTGAGTCCATCATCAGTAAATTTGCAGATGACACCAAGCTGGGAGCAGGTGTTGATCTGTTAGAAGGTAGAAGGGCTCTGCAGAGGGACCTTGACCGTCTAGACAGATGGGCAGAGTCCAACAGGATGGCATTCAACAAATCCAAGTGCTGGGTGCTGCACTTTGGCCACAACAACCCCATGCAGAGCTACAGGCTGGGGTCAGAGTGGCTGGAGAGCAGCCAGGTGGAAAGGGACCTGGGGGTACTGGTTGACAGGCGCCTGAACATGAGCCAGCAGTGTGCCCAGGTGGCCAAGAGAGCCAATGGCATCCTGGCCTGCATCAGGAATAGTGTGGCCAGCAGGAGCAGGGAGGTCATTGTACCCCTGTACACAGCACTGGTTAGGCCACACCTTGAGTCCTGTGTCCAGTTCTGGGCCCCTCAGTTTAGGAAAGATGTTGAATTGCTGGAGCATGTCCAGAGAACGGCAGTGAGGCTGGTGAGAGGCCTTGAGCACAAGCCCTATGAGGAGAGGCTGAGGGAGCTGGGACTGTTTAGCCTGGAGAAGAGGAGGCTCAGGGGAGACCTCATTGCTGTCTACAACTACCTGAAGGGAAGTTGTAGCCAGGAGGGGTTTGGTCTCTTCTCCCAGGCAGCCAGCACCAGAACAAGAGGACACAGTCTCAAGCTGCGCCAGGGGAGGTTTAGGCTGGAGGTGAGGAGAAAGTTCTTCACAGAGAGAGTGGTTGGCCATTGGAATGGGCTGCCCAGGGAGGTGGTGGAGTCACCATCCCTGGAGGTGTTCAAGAGGAGATTGGACGTGGCACTTGGTGCCATGGTTTAGATAGTCATGAGGTGTAGGGTGACAGGTTGGACTCAATGACCTTTGAGGTCTCTTCCAGCCTTCTTGATTCATGATTCTATGGTTCGATTCTATGATTCTAAGTAATGGTAATAAAAGGTGAGAAGTAGGAAGGAATTGTAATAATAGCTGAGAAGTAATAGGAAAGAAGCAATAGAATAATCTAGGAGAAAATGGAATAATATAGGATCAAGTGATTGGAACTAATCACAATAGATAATAAGAACAGACACCAGCAATAGGAACAGAAGTGATATTAATAACAACAAAGGTGGTAGCAACTGCTAAGAGTAAACTAGTGGTAATGGTGGTCATAAATAATGCAAAAGTTTTGTGGTTGGAGAAATTGCAATTAAAATAAGTTTGGAGTCATTTTAACTAGAAGAAGTTATTTGTCTGTTGATGGGTCAATAGTTCTCTCCTAGGCTGAATGATTTAGGACTTTTTCTGTGTGCCAGCATTTCAAAAAAGCTCTCTGGAATGGAAAATAGTTTTTGCTTTTGCTTTTCCTTTTTTTAGAGATTAATTCAATGGTTTGGTTTTAACATAGTCTTTTGGTTTGGCCTCAATTTCTGGTGTTAGCAGAAGTCAAGAGTTTAGAGCAAGGATATTACAAAATGGTTTTGGTCTTCTCTTGATATTCCTGATAGTGTGTGGTGGTTTTAAGGCTATGCCTTTAATTGCTTTTTACAGCAAGAAAAGTAAAAGAATGTGAATTAATCACGACTGGGTGTGAGAGAGAAAAATAATGATTATTCTAAACACTTCCTTTGGGGAAATAGAAATAGAGTCAGTACTCAAAACAAAATTTAGTCTGTCTGGTGTTTTTCTGCTGGGCAATCTAACAGAGTTGTGTGCTTAGCTTCACAGATAACACACCTGCATACTGACCTTGAAAGCTAAGTTCTAACAACCTCTCTGCTTCTTGTCTGTCTTCCTTTTGCCAGAGGGGTCTGGGAAAGGCAGAGAAGGGGGAGGCAGGGGTGCAGCTTTCCTGGCTTTGGCCGAGAGGGATTTTGCCCCTTCTGTTAACTGTACATATTTTTAAATATTGTGTATTTGTACCTATTCATTGCATTCCATTGTAGATTGTAGTTTTCGCTTGTAAATACAGCTTCATTTGCTTCCAAACTGAGCTAGTCTGGAGTTGTTAATGTAGGAGGGGAATTGCAGTCCCCCCACATTACAACATAGTGCTTTAAGGTAAGGATTCTGTGAGGTTTAGAGGGATAGAAAAAACGGAGAGAAAAAAATAAAGGAGGGAAGAGTTGTTATTGCAATCCACTGGCAAGAGTTCAAGGATGAAGGTTTCAGACCTACTCCTTGAAACCCCTGACTTAAAAACCACAAGAAGGGAATTTTCTGATCCATCACCCAGAGAGATTCATCTTAGGAAGGGCCAGGAGGTTTGTTAGCATAGGGAAGGGCTGTGCTTGTGTTTTGTCACCTACGGGTGCTCAGGGACAACAAGAAGGAAAGTCAAAAGATAGCCTGAGCTGGAGAGATCAGTTGTGCAACTGGGTCCTGCCAAGGTCTCAGCTGACACTGCAGGAATCACTGCAGAGCTGAAGCACCACTAGGAACCGCAGAGCCGAAGGAAGGCCAAGTGCGGTGAGGGCAGAGCCCAAGGAGCTGAAAGACAACTGAGCTAAGGCTGCTGGCAGTGACTGCCCTGCTGAGCTGAGACTGATGGCATTGATCTGAGGCTGATAGAACAGAAAGGACCCCAGAGGACATCTGAATGTGGATTGAATCCCATGAATGGCAAATGAGTGTGTGACTGGGGAAGGTGTTCACACGAGTTTGAGTGTCACAGCCTTACAATGGAATAGCTCAGAGCATTCATTGGACCAAAGAAAAACCCATTTGTTAGGAGCTTATGACCTAGCCCTGGAAAGGAATGTTAGGATACTGCATGCGATCAATTGAACAATCAAATGACCAAATTATAAATCACAGAATCACAGAAACCTTCAGGTTGGAATAGACTCTCAGGATCACCCAGTCCAACCTGGAACCCTACTCTAGAAGGTTCACCTAAACTATAACCCCAAGCACCACGTCCAAACGGCCTTTAAACACCTCCATTGGCTAAAGGCATATGATCAAGTATTGGCTATTGGCCAAATCCAAGCCTCGTGCATCTTATAAATATTACCCGAAATTGTAAACAAGTTGCTCTTTGCTACTAAGCTCTTTTGTGCTATTCTGCTCCATCCACGTGCTCTGCCCTCGTGTATGCATACTGCCTTTGTTTGCAGTCTGGAGAGAAGCGTGCTGCCCAAGAAGCAGCATACAGAGTCCCTTACACAATTCCCAGAGGCTTCCAGTCTTTCCCTTCTCCCACCTGAGGGCATACCCAAACCCTCAGGGCTCTTTCTTCCCCCCTCCTACTGCTAGGCAAGTCTCAGGCTGGCCAGGTCTGAGACTGCCCCCCTCCCCCCTCCATTCTCCTCCTGGCATTAGGCCTAGTCAGGCCTAAGGGGCCTGAGATGCTCCCCCACTGTTACCCGATAAGAGAGCATCTCCCATGGGAGCAGAGAGGGAAGAAAGAGGAAGAGAATGGCTTTGCAGATGGATTTATAGGGCATGCGATTTATGGGTAGAAATACGCCATTTCCTGTGTCCACCCCTATTGGGTGGGCACCTAGGACACCAGAGGTGTATCTCATGCAGCAGTGGCAGGGGGCACCCAGCCTAAACTGCCACACCCAGTCAGGGGGAGAACTTTCAGTGGTTCTAAGGGTCTGCTACAGCTGCGAGCATAAGCCACAGACCTGCAAGCCAGAGCCTTGTGTGCCTGCTGGCAAAGAAGAACCGCTCTCAGCAGCACCCTGCATGCTGTCTGTGGAGCCATGGGAGAAGGAGCCACTGCCTGCCGCTCCATAGCCCTGTAAGTCAAAGCTGACCCTGGGCGATTCAGAGCACCCTGCTCTGCCAGGACCTCCTGGGAGTGTCCCAGACACTCGCTCGTTCTGAGCTGAGCCAGAGGAAAAGCTGCTCTGTGCCATCCCCACCATAGTCTCCAGCTGCCTCAGAAGGGGAACTGCTCCCCCACAGCACCCTGCCCACTCTGTGGCACTGCAGCACTGAGGGAGCCACTCGAGAGAGCCTGTCCAGGTGAATTTGCCTGTAGGCAGAAGTCTACACCACACACTCCCCTGCAGCCACAGGAGAAGGTTGCCTCCATGCATCTTGAAGGGATCGTCCCCAGGAGCCAGCGCTGGGTCTCTGCAAGCCCCTGAGCTTCAGCAGTGACCAGCCACAGCATCGTCAAATCCCTGCGAGCCTCGGAGCCTCGGCAGCAGCCACAGCCTTAGGCGAGTCCCTTAGCCTGGGCAGCCAGCAGTAACTTAGCACCAAGTGAAGCTGTGAATCTCTGCAGTGTTCAGGTGTTTCACAGCAGTTCTGATTGGGTTTCAATCCCTGCACTTTAGCCCACCTGCAATTGTAACATGCTTTATAAACAGCCTCCCCGGCTATGCCCAGAGCCAGAACTCATGATGGGAAATGGATGTAAGTCTCTGAAAGGTTCCTTTACTTGTATGCCCTGACTTGTCTCTGCCAGCTGTTTAGCACCAAGCCTCTTGTCTAGTCGCCATCTGGTGGACAAGTGGTGGAATTGCAGCCCTGGTTCTCATTTAATAACTATTTTGTGGGTCTCTAATTTGGTTCAAAATGGTTACACTGTACCAGTTTATGGGATACTTTCCACAATGATGCACTAGAATCTGCATATAAAAATTTATCAATAACTTTCTATCAATATTTAATATTAATAAATACTAATTTTCATCTTTTGTATTTTCATAACTCATAAATTAATAACCTTATTCTTTACAGACTTCTATTAAGGACACTCTAAGACTCTGTTATCCTGGGGATCCTGCAATGCAGCAACAAAAGACTTCTGAGAGGACTTCTGTGATTCTCTACTCTGTGTTTCTGGAATTCTGTAACAGAGCAATAACAGAATTCCTGCTTCATTCATCACCCCAGTGGCACCCTGTTCTCTAGGGTTACTACTACTATAAGTACCTGCCTGCCAACCAAGTGAGGAATGAATTCCTGGGTTTGCTTTGCTCCCCTCTGTACCTTTTGCTTTGCTGGTCAGTTGCCTTTATCCCAGCTCATGTCTGTTCTCACTGTTACTCTTGGATTCTCTCCCCTGTCTCACCAGCAGGTGGCAAGCGACTCACTGTGTAGTGCTTAGTCACCAGCTGGGGTTAAACAGAAACTCCACAGGTCTCAGAGTCCCTGTGCCAGTGCTGGGCTGTCCCCATCCTGATATTGTTGAATTTATTCTTTATGCCAAGCATGACACAACTCCATGGATGACATCAGAGCAGGAGAAGATGACCTCTGTGTCTTTTGATTCCATGCAGGGACTTTGCAAATAGTCCCTGGGGTCTAGCAAGTGATTTGTCAGACCTGAGGGCAGTCATCTCTTCATCAGCTCTGTCACTCTCTGGCCTTCATTGGCTAGGGACCAATTTTTCACCCTTCCCCTTTAGCATTCCATTGGTCAGACACAGCTTGGCACAGCTGCTTGCATGAAACTGCTTAGGGGCATTGAAGATGCTCTGCAGTACAGGGATCTCATGGTGGGGCAGGACACAGCAGGGATGCCTCAGGACACCTTTCCCCTTCATGAGGAGCATGAAAGCCAGGCTGGACACAGGGTTTTGTTGGAGCAAAGCTGGGTTGCCTTTGTTCAAGCAGCCACAAACCCCAGTGGAGCTTTTGGTACTACTTGGGACTATTTAGGTACTCTGTAGCATCATTCACAGGAACCTCTCCAAGGCAATTCTGACTTCTTTGTTACTCAGGCTGTAGATGAGAGGTTAGACATGAGGGTCATGAGTGTGTAAAACAGGGCCAGGGATTTGTCTGTGTCTACAGGATCCGTTGAGTGTCTCTTTAAGGAGACCACTGTTGCTGAGCCATAGAAGAGTCAGCACCCTGAGATGTGAGGAGCAGATTGAAAAGGTTTTGTGTCTGCTCAGAGCTGAAGGTATTTTCAGAACTGCCTTGATGCTTTTGATATAAGAATTCTGAAGGAGAAGGGAAGGATGGGAAATCGAGGGGTAGTGAGGGGTTGCGGGGGGTGTGCAGCACCATTGGATTCCAGACAATGTTTGCACAGGGCAGTTCCAGGAAAAGGAAGAAGTGATGAAGGTCATGGGATGCCTTGGGCTGGAGCAAAGCCTGCACACAGTGAAGAAGGTCAAGTGCAGCTGGGCTGTGGCAGGAGGAGTGTGGCCACCCAGACACAGGAGTCACCCAGACACAGGAGTCACCCACCCACACTGGATGCTTGCAGTCTGGGTGTGGGGTTCTGCAGTCTGGAGCAGTGGGGAGGAAGTGGGAAGGCTGCAGAAAAGATCTGCCAGGATGGGGACTGACATCTCTGTGGAGAGGCTGAGGAACCTGGGCTGCTTCAACCTGGTGAAGGGAGGCTCAGGGCACTGCCCTAGCAGTGTGCACATGGCTGAAGGGTGGTTTCACAGAGGATGGAGCTCTTGTGGGGAGTGGAGAGACACCAAAACCTTCACACAGTGCAGCTTGGAAGGCTCAGGCTGGAGATGAGGCCAAAGAAATGTCCCTCAAACGGTAAAGCTGCTCTGCATGAGGCCATCCAGAGGTGCCAGGAAATGGCAGGGAGAGCTGAGACAGCTGAGGGAAGGGATGGAAATGGCAGGGGGAGAGTTGGGTGGGGAAGCAAGAGTGGTGTCAGCAGCTCCACCTCTCCATGGGACTCTTGTTCTCTGCCATTGGGCTGTTGGTCACTTTCTCTTCTGAGCCCACAGGCATCTTCCTGGCAATTCTGTGTCCCTGCTGCATTTGAAGCTGTGATGAACTCTGCCCTGGGTTGGTAGTGATGGCACTGAGCTGATCCATTCCTCCTGCAGCTCAGGGAGGGAGGTTACAATGAGCCTGAGAGAAGTGTGCCCTAACTTGTCACTGTCCTTCCCTCCTTGCACAGATCTCCATGGCCAGAGGCAGGCAATGGCCAACAGCAGCTCCATCAGCCACTTCCTCCTCCTGCCATTCCTAGGTACAAGGCAGCTGCTGCACTTCTGGCTCTTCCTGGCCATCTACCTGGCTGCCCTGCTGGGGAATGGCCTCATCATCACCACCATAGCCTCTGACCACCACCTCCACACCCCCATGGACTTCTTCCTCCTCAACCTCTCCCCCCTTGACCTGGGTGCCATCTCCACCACTGTTTCCAAGTCCATGGCCAATTCCCTGTGGGACACCAGGGACATCTCTTACAGTGGATGTGTTCTTCAGCTCTTCTTTTTCGTATTCTTAATTAATACAGAGTATTTTCTCCTCACCATCATGTCCTACGATCGCTACATTGCAATCTACAGACCCCTGCACTGTGAGACCCTCCTGGGCAGCAGAGTTTGTGTCCACCTGGCAGCAGCTGCCTGGGCCTGTGGCTGTCTCTATGCTCTGCTGCACACAGTGAATACATTTTTTCTGCCCCTCTGCCAGGGTAATGCTGTGCACCAGTTCTTCTGTGAAATCCCCCAGATCCTCAAGCTCTCCTGCTCCACATCCTACCTCAGGGACGTTGGCTTTTAGTGCTTTTCCATTTGTGGGATGTTTTGTGTTCATTGTGGTGTCCTATGTGCAGATCTTCAGGGCAGTGCTGAGGATCCCCTCTCAGCAGGGACACCACAAAGCCTTTGCCACCTGCCTCCCTCACCTGGCTCTCTGTTTATCATCACTGCCATATTTGCCTACTTGAAGCCCTCTTCCACCTCCTCCCCATCCCTGGATCTGGTGGTGGCAGTTCTGTATTCAGTGGTGCCTCCAGCAGTGAACCCTCTCATCTACAGCCTGAGGAACCAGGAGCTGAAGGCTGCCCTGAGCAAACTGATCACTGGATGGGGTCTGAAGCAGTAAACTCTTTGTGCTCTTCTGCAGAACAGTTCTGGTGTCACTCAGTGCAACCCCATCCTGGCTTCTTGAGTTTTAGCTGCTGCTGGTGGTGTCACCCTTGTGAGAATGTTGCTCCCACACAAATGCCTTTCTTGAGACAATTTCTGATTCAGTGTTGTCCTGTCTGGTGTGTCCCAGAGGCTGTAGACATGAGGAGCTGTGCTTCCTGTGTGTGCAACACAAGACAGGACCCTGCAGGGACTTGTTTCTCTGAGCTCTTTCCCCCAAGCCTTCTCTGGAGCTGCAGGGCAGTGCCTGTGTGCAGAGGTGGAGGGGCAGAGTCCCAGCACAGCAGCAGTGCCAGGGAGCCCCAGAACTTGGGCTGTCCTGAGCTGCTCTTTCTGCCCTTCCACAGTCTCCTGCTGAGCCTCTGTGTTGGGGCAAGGCCTGAGGGCTGTGGCAACTTGGGCAGTGCTGGGACTGCAGGCAGGGACAGGCCGGGGGCACTGCTGGCACAGATCTGGCCTCCAGAGCAGTATTGCCATCAGAGCAGAACATCTCCTCCTGCCTTGAGCCATGGATGTCCCCCACCTCTTGGCTCACTCTTCTTCCCCACCCTGCAGCTGCTGTGCTCTGCAGAGGGGCTCAGCTGTGGTGGCACTGCCCAGAGCGCCCTGCAGCAGTGGTAATGCTGTGGGGCCAGCCCAGACTGCGCTATGCTGAGGATAGGTCAGAGGAAGTGCAGAGAGGAAAGGGAGGTGGGAAACATCTGTGAGGGATCTGGGCTGGGCTGGGCAGTTCCAGAAGCAGAAACCTTCAGTGTCTGGCTGCTTGTGTGTGACCATGGAGCTGGGCTTGGCCCTCCTGGAGAACAGACCCTGGGGGAACAGGCAGCAGTAGGCTTCTGGTCCCAGCGGAGTGGCTCAGGCTCATGGCTTGATCTCTCCTAGTAGAGACTGGGACCCTATCCAGTACAAACAGGATCCCTTGAACCCCTCCAAGGTCTTCTGGTCCTGGTCTCCTTCCAGTACATGGCAACGTCCAGTACCAACTCCAGACCACCCCAGTGCAAACTGAATCTCCTGCTCTCAGGCCAGTACAGACTTGGGCTCTTCCTAGTGCAGAGCTGAAGCACTGCTCCCTCCCAATACCAAAGACATCTGTCCCAGTACAAACCATATGAAATGACTCCCTCCCAGTGTCAAAAGCCTCCCTCCTAGTGTAAAACAGGGAACAGGACTCCTTCACAGGACAGACTGTGCCTGCTCCCGGGAAAAGCTGCAGCCCCTAAACCACTCCCTGTACAAACTCTATGCCCTGGCTCCATCACAGCACAGTCTGAGACCCATCCCAGTACACACTGGAGCCCTGAGACCCTTTCCAACACAGACTGGGCCCTATCAAAGTCAAACATGGATATCCTGGTCCCATCCCAGTACAGACTGGGCTCCTTCCCAGTCCCAGATAAACCCCTTCAACCTCTCCCAGGAAACAATAAATTGGATATTGTCCAACACTAAGTTGGATCTCCTGTCCTGGCAACTCCTTGTCAAGTTTGTGACACCTCCCAGTAAAACCTGATCCCATGGCCACTCACAGTAGAGTCTGGGGGTCTCCAGTACAACCTGAAAGCTCTGATCCTGTCCCAGTACAGACTCAGCCCCTGCACAGAAGTCAGCATCCATTCAAAACTTCCCAGGAGATCTTGGGCATTACTCCAGGATAAACTGAATCCATTGGCCTCCTCCCAGTTCAGAGTCCCTTCCCAGTACAAACTGGATCACTTTAACCTTTCTCAGCATAGTCTGTCCCTCCCCCCATCCAGTACAAACTGGATCCTCTGGTACCTTCCCTGTATGTACTTAGCCCCATCCCAATATGAGCAGAAGAGTGGGCTCCCTTACAGTACTAAACTCCATCCCTTGATGGAGCTGATGGGAAGGCAAGAGGGGTGTCAAGAGCCTGACAGGAAAGAACTGCAGGCAGGGGCAGTGTAGCACAGCCTGCAAAGCTGAAAGCCCAACAGGCCTGAGGGCTTTTTCCTCTTGTCTGTGGCAGTTGTCTCTGCCACTGTGGCCAGCCAGAGGAATCTTTCCTTGGAGGCTTTCAGGATCTGCCTGCCCAGGTTCTGTGGCCAGAGCTGAGCCTTTCTGCTTCCGAAAGCAAAGGCAGGCTGTGGGACAGTGTAGGACAGATGTGTGTTAGAGATGGCAAAGAGCACTGGCAGGGCTGGGAGGCATCAAGAGAACCCAAGGCTTGGCCTCCTTGCCTATGGCAATCATCTGCCACCAAGGCCTGTGAGGAGTCCTTGTCCTGAGGCACTGGCAGGGCCTCACTGCCTCCTTGTACAGCCCCAGGAAGCCTGGGGACTGTCATCCCCTTGTCCTTCCCTCAGCATCACACAAAGCACAGCCCACTGCACCTGGCAGAGCCTTGACCCTCTGGGGAGGGACAGGAGCTGCGGGCCCAGGCACTGTGCTCAAGCCTTGGCCTTTCTGCTTCACCAACCAAGCCCAGGCTTTGCTCAGCATTGCAGCCAGCTGCACAGTGCCTGTCTGCAATCATGGCCTCCAATGAGCTGCTCTAACAAGTTCCTGGGGAGCCTTTAGCACTAACAAACCTCAGTGGGGCCCATTAATACTTCAAGGTACTTGGAGTTTTCTTTCTGCTTTCACTTCTTGAGCAGTTTATTCAATCTTCTTTCAGTACTTCAGCTTCATGTAAGGAGCCCCAAGTGCCCTCAGGAGCTCTTTGTGTCTGTCATTTTCTTCAAGATTTCCAAGTGCACCTACAAAAGCTCATTTTGGTCTGGCCAAGGGAAAAGATTTGATTACTTTTCAGTTTGGAGCAGAGGTGAGAAGGCACCAAGTGCTGCTGATCCAGGCTAGCTCCACAGGAGGTCTTCAGCAGGAGGAGGAACTCTTCCTTGATGTCTGACACTGTATGGACAACCTTGCTCCTCACTCCCCAGACTCCCCATGCCTCTCCTTGCACACCTGGGGTTACATCACTCTTTCATCAGACTTATCCACTGCTCTCTGCAGCTGGAGCTCACAGCTCCATGGCACCATCTCCCCCCTGCTCTCCTTAGAGAATTGCTCCTGTGTGGAAGCAAAGTCAAGTCCAACCTGAGAAAATTCCAGCAGCAATCCAAGCCCTCTGGAACCCTCTGCTCAGCACAAGCTCTCTCTCAGCAGGTTGTCTCTGTCCAAGGCATGATTTAGCCAGCAATGGTTTAGCCAGGTAGAAACAACAGATGGATGGAAACAGAATGACAGAGGTGGCTCAGGAGACAAGGAGGCTATTGACAGCCAGGTCAGCTTCCCCTGTATGATGCTCAGAGAAGTAGCAGAAGTGAGAGGGATCAGAATGAACAAAGGCTGATGGAAGGAGAAATCTGAAGAATAATGGAAACGGCCTTTGGCTGGCCAGTCTGCACCTGTGTTCTTGCTTAACACAGCTGTTTCACACAAGGCCCCCCACACTCCAGGCCCAGAGAGAAGGACTTTAATGACCTGATTCACTGTACAGTTCCCTTAGCAAAAGCAGAAGCAGCAGCAGAAGCCAGCAAGAAAGTCTTTACCCCTGGGGTGGTCTGGCCCTGGCTGGGGGCCAAATGCCCACCAAAGTCACTCTGTCACTCCCCTTCTGAGATGGACAGGGCAGAGGGGAAAGGATAACAAAAGGCAGTTGGGAGATAGAAGCAATTTAATTATAACAATAAGCACAAGCAGTAGAGCGGGAGGAAGGGAAAGCAGAGAGAGATGTTAGTCTCTGGTGCCCAGCAGCAGCTGGGGGTTGGTCACTTCTGGGCAGCAGGGCTCTGTGCATAATGGTTCCTCTGGAGGACAGGAGCCATGGACATATCTCCCTCCACACTTCCTTCTTTCACTTAGTTCTTATCTCTGAGCAGATGTCATATGGCATGGAGCACCCCTTTGGCCAGCTGAGGTCAGCTGGTCTGGCTCTGTCCCCTCCCAGGATCTTCACCACTCCTCAGCATACCCCTGGGGCAGGGAACTGTTGGAAAAGCACAGCCTGAGTGCTCAGCTGAGCAGCAGCCAAAACACTGCTGTGTTACCAACCCCCAGCTACAGCTCTGCAAAGCACAGCACTGGGAAGATGCTCAGAGGAGAATTAACTCCAGCTCAGCCCAAACCCACTACAATCTCCAGCCCTTATTCCAGACCATTTGTGTCATGCTCAGCTTCCACACAGTTCAATACATTTTACCTTCTCCTTTGTGTCTCAGACTTGAATCCTTTCTTGCTTACACTCACGACTTAGCCTACAGACTGAAACCATCTCAGTCCCCAGCACACACAGATTTATAGCAGCATCTCAGTCCTGTCATAGAAAGATATTCTGCTGCTCCTCCAGATGTCACTTGGGACTGTTCAGGACAGGAGCAGCAGGACAGCCTACTGTTGGCTACCAAGGCCAGCTTGCTTTCGGCCACTGTCGCTCTTGTTTCTTGTGAGGCTCCAGCAGTCTGAGTCCTTCTTCCTGCATCACTTCCTGCAACATACAACTTCCATTCCAAGTTATTTTTCTCCCAGTGTGTGTTGCAGGGTGTTCCCCACCCCCCCACCTCCCACCCTTCTTCCCTCATCCATCAGCAGAGGTTTAAATGGGGAAGACAAAGGTGCTAAATGGCCTTCCCCTCCTTCTGGGGACAGGGCATTTCACCCATTGTCTCTGCTGGACAAAGGCCCCCACAGATATTTACTGATGTAGGGAGAAGTCAGCCGGGATGTGGGAATGTGATAAGGGAGGTACTTCACATTTTGGCCTGGATGATTGTCTAGAGATATCTTAAAAAGTGAGAGCAGAAGGCAGTCAGGACTCTTATTTTCTGCTGCTCTTGCCCATTTTCCTGGAGCCTGCTCCTTTTCAGCTCTGCCATTTTGGGCACTCATTTTGCCTTGCCCTGGATTTGTGGCTACTTTGGAGGAAGCAGCATTTGACTGGCTGCTCCCCGGACCCGCCTGCCTGCCATGACCCTGCCTGCCTAGGACTAATACTGCCTGTGACCAATCCTGCTGTGCTTCTGTCTGTTCGGGACCGGTCCTGTGGTTTTTTCCTTGCACTGCAGGAGTTTCCCTCGTGGCAGCCATGTCTACGGACACTTTTGGTTTCTGGCAGGTCTCCCCCTGTTGGATTTGAGCCCCATCACCCACAGAATTGGATTACAAAACCAACAGATTCTGGACCCTATCAGCAAGAGAGATAGATAGGGACTGTCTTCAAATTCCTACTCTGATCTCCTGAGTAAAAATCAGCATCCCATACTTCCTTAGCAGTTTCCTGGCTGGCCTTTGGTTTATAAGTGGGGTGAAGCTATTTGTGGCTTACCCTTTTCCATTCTCTGAATTTTCCAAATTGTAGTAAAATTGCCATAAGCATCCTGGAAGAATTTGCAACCAAATAGAACCTCTGTTGTAGTGTGGTGGGCTGAAATTCCCAGATTAATTCAGATGGCACAGCTTGGCAAGGGGTTTTCAATAGCTGAATTCTTCCATAAAAAAGGATGCATAATTACTGGAGTCGAATTGGCTTGGGCACAGGAAAACTGTGAAAACCCAGAGCAGATTGCAGCAAGATTAGCTGAAAATGCTGAGGGTCTGTTCTGCGATTCAACAGCTGAGCATTACGCTGTGCTTCTTGGTTCTCTGGTGGTCCAGGTACAGGACCAATTTGCAATTTATAAAAAGAAAATTCATGTTTTGGAAAAGGAGCTAAAGGATGAAAATCAAAATCTGTGGGAAAGTATGGCTATGCAAATGAAAGGGTTTAGCAAAGCCTTAAAAGCACAGGCAGAAGCAAGAGCCATCCTAGGACTGGTCCAGAAAAACAAAGGGCTGCTGACCCCCTCCCCCTCCCCACGAGTTTAGTAATTTGGAGCTGCGGGAACAGGAACAGATTTTTGTGTCAGATAATTCTGGGAAGGAGGACCCTGGTGAATCTGACTCTGTTGTTACCAAGGACCCCGCAGTGTCTGCCCCTGCACCACAGAAATCTAGAAATAAGCCATGCAAAAAGTCCAAGTCCCAACCAGAGAGGAACTCCCTGCCTCCCATGGCAAGCGGGAGGAAAGTACTGAGGGAGGAGCACTTTACTGGACACAAGAGCATGCACCCAGTGACCAAAACAGAGGTCAGAGACTGCAGCAGCAATCATTGTGCCATGACTACCACACAGAGGTATTCCAGCACACAACTCAAAACCAGTATGGGAGGGAGCCAGATGAATCTGTGGCAGATTACATCTCTCAGGTGTCCTGTACTGGTGGGGATAAAATTTTTCTCGATTCGGAAGAAGCCGTTGGGGATTGGGGCAAGGACATTTTCTTAACGCGCGAGCCAGAAGGTTCACACAGCCTGACCGTGCGGCTAGCATACTGGGCCAGCGGATTTCGTCTGGTTTACAGAGGGGAACCACTGGAACTGGAGGTTACCAGCTCCTCCGAACTGACCTGGGCACTCCAGAGGCTTGCCTGCGTGCAGGCAATTTATGATAAGGGGAAATACAACTCCCCACTAAGCACACCAGTGAACCCTGATCAGCTTCATCCTCTGATGTGTGGGCTGCCCCCCAGTCTGCAAGGGTGTGCCTCAGAAAGGATGGAGGCGATTGAGAAAGCGATAGAGAAAAATCACAAATCCCAAGATGCCCGGGAACGTCATGACATGGACTGAGCTTTTGTTGGATTTGTCTGCTTATGGCCACAAATTCGGCTTTGGCCATCATAGGGGCAAATGCTCTGGATTTGAGAGAAACCAGAGCGGTCGCTGGAAAAGCAAAGCCGAGACAGTGTTGTGGAGCAAGCACCACCAACAACTCCTTGTCCTTCCTCCATGCAGTAACCCACATGAGCAGGGCCAATGGGAACAGGTCTCTGCCAGAAGGAAGAAATGCAAACAGAGCAAGCGTGCTACTTTAAGCAGCACAGTGCCTACAGTGCACTTACAGAATAGGTATGAGGCTCTGCAGGAGGAACAAGTCATAGCTAAGGATGAGGACTCAAGAAGGTCAGAAGCTGCACCAATGACAGGTTGCCACAGTCTAGCCATAAAAACTAATCCTGTAAAGAAACCTCGTAGGGTCATCGTTATAGGAGACTCCCTACTGAAGGGAGCAGAGGGCCCAATATGCAGACCAAACCCACTTCATAGAGAGGTCTGCTGCCTCCCTGGTGCCCAGGTAAGGGACTTTGTAGGTAAAGTTCCCAACCTTGTGAGTCCTTCAGACTACTACCCACTTCTGGTCTTTCAGGTGGGTAGTGACAATGTATCAATGAGAGGCTCACAATCAGTTAAAAGAGATTTCAGAACCTTAGGACAACTGCTAAAGGGATCAGGAGCTCAAGTTGTGTTCTCCTCTATCCCTCTAACATCAGTGATGGACAAGGGAATATATAGGAAGAGCCAAGAGGTCAATTCATGGATCCGGGGCTGGTGTCACCGACAGGGCTTTGGGTTCTACAATCACAGCTCCATTTACAAGGAATCAGAGCTGCAAACAACAAATGGGATGCACTTGTCCCAGAGGGGGAAAAGGATCCTGAGGCAGGAATTGGCAGGGCTCGTTGATAGGGCTTTAAACTAGATTTGAAAGAGGAAGGGGTGCATAGTCTTCTGCTGGCCAGTGACAAACAGAGGGGCAGCTCACCAGAGGCAGAGGGATGGAGAGCTAGTGAGGGCTCTCAATTTGCTGCCCTGAGGCAAACCATGAATGATGCACCAGGACACTCTGTGGAAATCAAGGGGAATTGGCACAAGAGGAGGACAGGGCCAGCCCAGCTGAAATGTCTTTATGCAAATGCACGCAGCTTGGGCAACAAACAGGATGAATTAAGGGCCACTGTGCTGCTGGGATGTCATGACATAGTGGCTATTACTGAAACTTGGTGGGATGATACCCATGACTGGAATGTAGGGATAGATGGGTACAAGCTCTTTAGGAAGGATAGGCAGGGAAGGAGAGGAGGAGGTGTTGCCCTCTATGTCAGTGACCAGCTGGAATCAGTGGAGCTCCACCTGGGGAAGGATGAAGAGCTGGTTGAGAGTGTATGGGTTAAAATTAAAGGCAAGACAGGGGAAGGAGATGTTACAGTAGGGGTCTGCTACAGGCCACCTGACCAGCAGAACCAAGCAGATGAGGCCCTCCACAGGCAAATAGAAGCAGCTTCCAGGTCACAAGCCCTGGTCCTCATGGGTGATTTCAACCACCCTGACATCAGCTGGAAGGACAACACAGCAAGGCACCAGCAATCCAGGATGTTCCTGGATTGCATAGATGACAACTTGCTCCTCCAAATGGTAGAGGAACCAACAAGAAAAGGTGCTGTGCTGGACCTTGTTCTCACCAACAGGGAAGGGTTGGTAACCAATGTGAGGCTCAGAGACAGCCTCGGCTGCAGTGACCATGAAGCAGTTGAATTTAAGATCCTCAGGGCAACCAGAAGGACATATTCCAAGCTTACGACCCTAGACTTTGATGGCTTCAGGGATCTGCTGGCCAAAGTGTCGTGGGACAAAGCCCTAGAGGGAAGAGGGGCCCAGGACAGCTGGTCAGTATTCAAGGACCACCTCCTCTGTGTCCAGGAGCAATGTATACCAACAAAGAGAAAAGCAGGGAAGAATGCTAGGAGGCCTGCCTGGATGAGCAAGGAGCTGCTGGACACACTATCACTTAAAAGGAAACTGCAAAGAGTAGAGGAAAGGACAGCTGGAATGGGGGGATATAAGTAAACTGCCTGAGCAGCAAGAGACCTGCTTAGGAAAGCCAAAGCACAGCTTGAATTGAATCTAGCCAGGGAGGTCAAAGGGAACACTAAGAATTTCTACAGATATATTAATGGTCAAAAGAAGCCTAGGGAAGGTGTGGGCCCCCTCAGAAAGGAAACAGGTGAAATGGTCACAAGGGACCTGGAAAAGGCTGAGGTTCTCAAGGACTTCTTTACCTCAGTCTTCACTGCAAGGGCCTCCAGCCACACTCCTGGAATAGTCATGGAAGCTAATGGCAAGAACCAGAAGGAAGAACTGCCCATCATAAGTGAAGATCAGGTTGGTGATCATCTGAAGAACCTGAAAGTGTTCAAGTCCATGGCACCCGACGGGATACACCCACGGGTACTGAGAGAACTGGCAGAGGAGGTTGCTAAACCCCTCTAGTATATTCCAAAAGTCCTGGCAGTCTGGGGAAGTCCCCACTGACTGGAAAAGGGGAAACATTACTCCCATTTTCAAAAAGGGGAAGAAGGAAGAACCAGGGAACTACAGGCCAGGCAGTCTCACCTCTGTGCCTGGTAAGATCATGGAGCACATTCTCCTGGAGGTACTTCTGAGACAGAAGAATAGTGAAGAGGTGATTGGGTACAGTCAGCATGGGTTTACCAAGGGCAAATCCTGCCTGAGAAACCTGGTGGCCTTCTATGACAAAGTCACAACATTAATAGATGAGGGGAGAGCAACTGATGTCATTTACCTGGACCTGAGCAAAGCCTTCGACACTGTCCCATACCACCTCCTGGTCTCCAAACTGGTGACACATGGGTTTGATGGGTGGAGCACGAGATGGATAAAGAACTGGCTTGAAGGCCACACCCAAAGAGTGGCTGTCAATGGCTCCATGTCCCAGTGGAGGCCAGGGACAAGCGGAGTCCCTCAGGGCTCAGTCCTGGGACCAGTCTTGTTTAACATCTTTGTCGGTGCTATGGACAGTGGCATTGAGTGCACCTTCAGCAAGTTTGCTGCTGACACCAAGCTGTGTGGTGCAGCAGACAGGCTGGAGGGAATGCATCCATCCAGAGGGACCTGGACAGGCTGGAGATGTGGGCACAAGCCAACCTCATGAGTTTCAACAAGACCAAGTGCAAGGTCCTGCATCTGGGTTGAGGCAATCCCAAGCACAAATCCAGGCTGGGCAGTGAGTGGCTGGAAAGCAGCCCTGAGGAGAGGGACTTGGGGGTGCTGGTGGAGGAGAAGCTCAACAGGAGCTGTCAGTGTGCACTTGCGGCCCAGAAAGCCAACCAGAGCCTGGGCTGCATCAAGAGAAGTGTGGCCAGCAGGTCAAGGGAGGTGATTCTCCCCCTCTACTCAGGTCTGGTGAGACCCCGCCTGGAGTACTGTGTCCAGTTCTGGAGCCCCTGTTACAAGAGGGATATGGACATGCTGGAAGGTGTCCAGAGAAGGGTCACCAGGCTGATCAGAGGGCTGGAGCACCTCTCCTATGAGGACAGACTGAAAGAGCTGGGGCTGTTCAGTCTGGAGAAGAGAAGGCTGCGAGGTGACCTTATTGTGGCCTTTCAATATCTGAAGGGGGCCTACAAGAAAGCTGGCAAGGAACTTTTTAGGATATCAGGTAGTGATAGGACTAGGGGGAATGGAATAAAGCTGGAAGTGGGGAGATTCAGGCTGGAAGTGAGGAAGAAGTTCTTCACCATGAGAGTGGTGAGAGCCTGGAATGGGTTGTCCAGGGAGGTGGTTGGGGCCCCATCCCTGGAGGTGTTTAAGGCCAGGCTGGATGAGGCTCTGGCCAGCCTGATCTAGTGTGAGGTGTCCCTGCCCATGGCAGGGGGTTGGAACTAGATGATCCTTGTGGTCCCTTCCAACCCTGACTGATTCTATGATTCTAACAATCCAGCAACAACTTCTCCTCTAACAATCCAACAACAAGTCCAACTAACCCTAACCCCAAAAATCCAACCAAAAATCCCCCAAAAGACCCTCCAGATACCCCCAGATTTTTATCAGTTTTGTACATAATTTTGGGGTGGGGTTTTTGGAAAAATAAAAATAACTAGATTTTTATAATTCCCACCTTGTTAATTTAACCCCAAACTAATATACCCAGTCCCTCATGCACTTGCACTTCCTTAGCTGCTTGCCAGTTCCTTCCCAAGTGCCTTTCTGGACTTCTCTGCACGTTGTACAGCTCCAAACTGCACCTGTGCCAGGTATTTGTGGGGAAGGGTCTCTCCACCTGAAGACCATGACATTTGCACACTCACTTTCAGCTTCCAAGGCAGCTTCTGGAGCACACAACTTGTGGATTTGTGCAGCAGCTCAGCCAGCTCCAGCTTGCGTAGCAACAGCTCACGGTTCGGCCAGGCACACTGCTTAGAGCTGCAGAGCTAAGTTCAGAGCCAAGTGTAAGACAGACGTCCTGGGGGAGTATTTCTGGGCACTGTGGTAGGGGACAGCATCCTTTCTTGCAATCATTTAACTCTTTACACTCTTCAAGCTCTTAAAAACTCCTCAACGCTCAAAGAAATCTCTTCCCACTTCTGGGTGGGTGGAAAGGCTGAGGGAAGTCCCAGATCAGCAGGAATCTATCAGGAACACTGCGGAGTTAGAGAGAAGACTTTTGGAAGTCTGCTGGAAAGCAACAGAGCCCGTTAGTGAAAAGCTGACAGAAGCTTTCCAAGGGCTTCCAAAGACCTCCCTGAGATCCAATCTACACCCTCTATGGAGCCCAAAAATCAGTCCTAGTACCCTCTAGACCCCCCAGAACACCAAATATCCCTAGACTCCCCTGATAAAAAAACCTTCTCAGATGTCCCTGAGACCACTCCCAGCAAGACACTCTCAAAAGTCTTCTGAGAACCTCATTTTGACCTCCCTGAACTAGGCACACAGCTCTGGCTCCAGCACCATTCCCAGGGAACAAATGCCCTTGACATTTGGGCATTGTAGGCAGGAATGTCTGAAAGAAAAGCAGACAGCATTTGGATAATTTTGGGGGTTTATTGACACAATTGGGCAATGGACAGAGGGGTTTTTACCCCAGGGAAACACAAACTGGGGAAGAACCAGGCAAAACCTGGCAAAGCTCAGCCCAGGTCCAATGGCAGCTCTGGCTGTGCTGACTCAGCACTGTAATTGTTCTCATCAGCACTAATTGGTGTTCAGAAGGGCAGGAGGTGATTGTTCCTGCTGGAGCCCCAGCCTCTAAGAAATGTCAAGGAAGAAGAGGCGATTTTGGTTCAATCTGCTGGAAAAGTTCTCCAGGCTGGTCAGGATTATCCCCACAGATTCTGGGTGGATCTATTTGTGCCTCCCCTGCAGTGTGGGCTGGTCACTGGTGTGGGAGCAGTGGTGCTGGGTGAGGAAGGATCTCTGGGTGAAGCTCTTGCCACAGACAGCACAGGTGAAAGGCTTCTCACCAGTGTGCACACGATAGTGATTGGTGAGGGTGGATCTTGTGGTGAAGCTCTTGCCGCAGTGAGCACAGTTGAAAGGCCTCTCACCAGTGTGCACACGACGGTGGTTAGTGAGGTTGCAGCTGTAGGTGAAGCTCTTGCCACAGTGAGCACAGGTAAAAGGCTTCTCACCGGTGTGCACACGACAGTGCTGGGTGAGGTTGGATCTTGTGGTGAAGCTCTTGCTGCAGTGAGCACAGGTGAAAGGCTTCTCACCGGTGTGCACACGACAGTGCTTGGTGAGGTCAGATCTTGTGGTGAAGCTCTTGCCGCAGTCAGCACAGGTGAAAGGCTTCTCGCCAGTGTGCACACGACGGTGATTAGTGAGGTTGCAGCTGTAGGTGAAGCTCTTGCCACAGTGGGCACAGATGTACGGATTGTCACCACTATGGATGTGTTGGTGCTGGATGAATAAAGTGCTCGTGGTGAAGCTCTTGCCGCACTCAGCACAGGGGAACAGCTTCTCTCCGGTGTGGATACGGCGGTGGATGGTGAGGGTGGAGCTGGTTTTGAAGCTCTTGCCACAGTCCCTGCAGATGAACGACTTCTCAGTTCTGTGCACACTGTGGTGCTTGGTGAGGGTAGACTTGTCAGTGAATCTCTTGCCGCAGTCAGCACAGCTGTATGGCCTCTCACCGGTGTGGGTGCGGCGGTGCTGGGTAAGGGTGTAACTGTGGGCAAAGCTTTGGCCACAATCACTGCAGGTGAAAGGTTTCTCTCCAGTGTGGATGAGGCAGTGCCGGATGAGGTGAGAGCTCCACCTGAACCTCTTGCCACAGTCACCACAGACGAAGGGCCGGGGGCCAGGCTGGGGGCAGTGGTGCTTCACTGGCTCTGAGCCAGCTGGGAAGCTCTGCCCACACTCAGGGCACTGATTTAGCCGTTTGGGTGGACCAGATGGGCCTGCTCTGGCTTCATCCTCCTCCATACATTCCTTCTCCTCATCTTGGTCACCTTCATCCTCATTGTTATCCTCCTCTTTATATTCATCATCGTCATAGTCATCATTCTCCTCAGCATCATCATCCTCCATCTCATCTTTGACCTCCTCCTCTTCTTCCTTGGGGCTCCACTTTGGCTGCTCCAACTTGTTCTCTAGGTGCTTCTTCTCCTCCCAACTCTTGTCTGGGTCCTTCTGGGAGGCCCTACTGGTGGGGGAAGAGGTCACTGCTGTGGCCTAGGGAAGATGGAAGCACCTGAGCCCAGGAGCTCAAACCTTGACCTGCATGGGTCATGACAGCATCTGACATCTCCCAACATGCAGCTGGGGCAAGGAATGGAGAGGGGCTCTCAAACTCCCAGTTATTGCCAGGTGAGACCTGCAATACCTATGCTGAGACCCTGGGTTCCTGTGCTGGGGGTGCTGAGACACCCTGGGACTCTCAGAGCGCTCTCACCTGCCCTGTGCCCAAGCCCTGCACCACTGGCAGGGTGGTTCCTGGCCCAGGCCATTTCCTTCAATCTCTCCTGGCTCAGACAATGGAAGCAGCAGCACTGACCCACATAACTAACCCTCACCTGCCTGGGGAGGCCCCAGATTCCCACCACAGCTGATGTCACTCATAGCCCCCAGAGGGCTGAAATGTGATGGGCAGGAGGCTCTGGAGGAGGTTGGGAGGAGCCACAGGAGTCAGTGGGGGGCTGGGGTCCCACTGTTGTCCCACTCTGGGTTCTTTACCTGCTGGGCTGTCCCAAGAGGCAGATCTGCAAACTCTGCCTTTGCCCAGCCCAGAGTTGCAGACATGATGGAGAGAGAAGGACACTGACCCTGCAAGAGAGAAGCAAAGGGCTCAGAGGAGAGCACTGACCTGCAAGGGATGGCTCAGCACTGCCCATGGCCCTACACCAAAGCTGGGCCTTGCTGGGGGCACAGCAGATAGACAGGGCTCCTGGAGATGGGAGGGCTTTAGGCCAGACTCAGGTCCTTGCCCAGCACACAGCAATCTGCAGGGCAGCACCACAGGAGAGCTGCCTCCAGCCAGCCTCTCCCATGCCTTGGCTGCAGCTTCCTTTTACAGCAGCTCTTGCTCTGGCCCCAGGTCTCTTCCCTGGCCCTGCACACAGACCACTTCAAGTGTTCCAACACCCTTCAAAACTGCTTAACAAGGCTTAAAAACACCTGAAAAATCTCTTCAAACTCTTTGAAGCTCTTCAGAAGTCATTCAAATCTGTTCAGAACTTTCCAACTCATCTCAAGAGAATTTTGGGGAGTCTTTAGGCTCCTGTAATGCTTCACAAACACTCAAAAATGTTTGAAAGTCCCTGAAAAAATATCCAAAATCTCTTCAGCACTCCAAAACCTCTGCAGAAGAAAATCTCTTCAGAGCTCAGAAAACTCATTGGGTAGAAATTTTCATCAGTTTCTGCCCTGCTTTAGCCTTCAAGACCCTAGGAAAAGGCTTCAAACTGCATTAAAAATCATCAACATCTCTTGGAGCATCTTAAAGGCAGCTAAAAATCATTAAAATCTCTTCCCACCTCCTACAAGTTCCCAATGCCACCCAGAGAGGCTTTGAAATCTCTCTTTTCAGATCACTGGAAAGATTTAACTCATTTTTGTGGTCTCAAAACTCTTCAAATATGCCTGCAGAAATAATCCAAATGTGTTCAGAACTCCTCCAAACGACTTCAGAAGTCAACAAATCCCTTCAGGACTGTTCCAAACCTCTGAAAATGTTATGAAAATCTCTGAGATACATGTAGCAACTCAAAGGAGTTTTGATATTGATCTGTTTGTGGGAATCTGTTTAGAGTAATTGGAGATTTACCTACAGGAAACCAATGGATGGCAGCAGAGCAACAGGAACTGAACCGAGGGATGGAAGCCTCAATAACAGGAACTCAATGAATGGATGGAAGCCAAGAGGTGTGAAGGACAGGACTTGTATCCTGATGTGCTTCTCATCTAGGAACTGAAAGAGGGCAAGACAGGAACCTTGCTCTGTGTGTTCAGAGGCTCCAAGGCTGCTTGCCATGCAGGAAGGAAGCTGTCAAGCAACAACGCAGTGCTCAGCAGCAGGCAGTGCTCAGGGGCAGGCAGTGCTTATCTAAGACCATGGACAGATTAACAGCAATCAGGCCAGGGACAGCTCAGCTTCTTCCTGCAGGAGTCAGCAGAGGAACAGGACAAAACTAACCACAAGAGCCGAGGTGGAGAGGAAAAATGCAGCCAAGAGGAAGATCCTCCCAAGCTCACTGCAAAAAGCCACTGCCAGGGGTGGACATGAGGAGCTGAAGGGAAATGAGTAGGAAGCAGCAGGAGGATGGAGCAGCTCAGTGTGCAGCAACTGTGTACAACCTGTGTGCAGGCACAGAGTGGAGCAGGAAATCTTCCTCCCTGTGCCCAGCATTGCTCACAAAGGATTCCCCATGCTGCCCCTGACCTCTCCTTGACACAGCAGCCCCCAGAACACCAAAACCTCTGACAAACTCTTCACAACTCACAGCAACTAATTCTGGAGAGATCTCTAGGCTGATTGGCAGTCTCCAAAACTACTTCAAGAGCTTTCAAACTGCCTTCAAAATCATGAACATCTCTTTGAAACTCTCCCAGTCCCCTACAAATTCATTCAAAGCTTTCACAACTCTTAGGCTTCCTCCAACCACCTCAAGGTGCATTCAAATCTCTTCTCTAAGGTTGCTGCAGAGACTTTCATCACTTTTGGGCTTCTCAAAGCTCTTCCAATTGCCCTGAAAAAACAACCAAATCTCTTCACATTTCCTCAAAGCCTCTTGAAAACTTTGCAAACCTCCTCCAAATCTCTTAAAAACTCTCAAACCCTCACTGGGAAGAGATTTTGAGGAGTTGTTTGCCCCAGCCCTGCCCTGCAGCCAGAGCCAAGATGGCACCAATCTGGTGTGATCCCCTGGGTCTGGGATCAGGACCCGCTGGGGCTGAGGGTTTTGCCCTGGGCTGGGGAGGTGTCTGTGGGGCTTGAGGGCCAGCAGGATTCCCAAGGCTGGGGGAGGGTCTGTGGGGTTGGGGGTCAGTGGTCTGGATGAAGCTCTGTGGGGAGCTTGGTGGGAGCCCCTGGGGCTTGACTTGGGAGTTGTGCTGGGGGTGTCTGTGGGGTACCACAGCTCTGTAAGGTATATGGGATGGGGGCTGGGCAGCTATGGGGGGGCTGTAGGTTTCTGGGGACATTTGTGGGGTTGAGGGTGGTCTGTGGGGTTGGGGAGGGGTAGTCAGTGGGGTTCTGGTGGGGTTGGGATCCCTTGGGCTGAGGGTTGCAATCAGGATCCTTTGGGGCTTGTGGGGGGAAACCTGTGGCTGGGATTGGAATCCACTGAGATTGGGTGGGGGTCTGGGGGGTTCTAGGGGTCTGGAGTAGTTGGGAGTTTGATGGGGCCTGGCTGACCCTGGCACACTGAGTAGGGCAGGGGCCACCTGGGCACCACAGGCCCTGATGTGCCCCCAGCTGTGCCTCCACCCAGGAACAGCAGCTGTGGGAGGGGATGGAGCTGTATCTTCCTCCTCCAGCTAGGATAACAAAAGGCTCAAGGCCAAGGGGGAGAAGCTGCAGCAGAAGCTGGCAGCCAACAGTCTGAGGGGGCTGGGAGGGGTCTTCTAAGGGGGGGGCTGTGTGTTTGGGGTGATTCTGACACCTCCTTAACCTCTCTGCCCAGCTCTGCAGAAGGCCCAGCACAAGGGACAGGCTCTGTGGTGCCAGCCCAGGGGCTGACACAGGAGCATCCTTGGCTGCTGGCCCAGCACAGCCAGCTGCAGCCACTGGCAGTCTGGGGGTGGCTACAGCCCTGAACCCCCCCAAGCAGCCTCCCCCAAATCCCTGTGCCCCCCCAGGCAGCCCATGCTGGACACTGCCACAAGCAGCAGGAGCCAAGGCCCAGCCCAAAATGCCCCCAGGGAAACCACAGCAGCAGCCTGAGACCTCCAAATGCATCTCTGAGACCCTCAGTTACCTCCCTTCACCCCAAGCTATCCCAAAGGAAATAACAATGGCCCCCAACATCCAGACAGCACAAAAGGACTCCTCTACCTGCAAGGGACCTAGGACTGGGGTCTGCAGAGGGATCCTGGGGGGCAGGGCCATGGCAGTGCCATTTGGGACCCTTCCTGGCTAGGGGTAAGGAAAACGCAGAGGGGCAGCAACATTTTGGGACCCTCCTGTTCTTCCCTCTCCACTCCATCTTGGGACTCCTCCATTGCCTCCCAATCTGGGGACTCCATTTCCCTGGGGGTACCCCCCCCGACATCCTGACCTCCTTTCAGCTGTAGCCTTTGGCCCCAAATGGGGGCCCCTGACCATGAGGCCACCCCAGCCCCAAGTCCTGGGCTCAGAGATGAGGCCAGGACAGGGTCTGAGGTGCTGTAAGGCCAAGCCAAGCTCAGTCCAGCACCAAGCACTGCTGGACCCTCCTGGACTCTGTCTTGGACCCCCCACAGCAAGGGCAGTGCTCAAGGAGGTGTCCTGCAGCTTGTGCAGGGCTGAGAGCAGCTGAAGGGAGAGGAGAGAAGGCAAAGATTGGGCAGAGAACAACCAGCAGAGAGCTCAGCACTACCCCAGCCTCCCATCCAGGCTGTCAGGGTGCTGCTGAGCATCCACTGGGCTTGGCTGGGGGGGTGCCACCACTGCCAGCTGGCAGTGACCAAAGTGGAAAGCTGGGCACACTCAGCACAGAGGCTTAGCTTCCTGAGGGCACGGACAAAAGCCAGAGCCCAGTTGGGGGACACAGGGAGGCCTGCAGAGAGATGGACCCAGACCTGTGCCCGAGAGCAGGCAGAGGCACCCCTGGCACAAGGGCTGGGCACAGCAGAGCCACACAGGAAGGGGGTGAGAGGCACAGAGACTTTTGATGCCACCACCCCCAGGACAGCCAAACCACCTCACAGCTGCCACCAGCCCCAGGCACTCCTAAGCTCAGGCTCAGTACAGCACCCATGGCTGCCACCCCCACAGCACCCAGGGCACAGCCTGGCCTGGGCTCCCACCCTGGGCCTGGCCCTCAGCCCAGACGCTGCCCTTTAGCACAGCAGCCGCCCAGCACCTGCCAGCACAAAGCCTCCAAACCCCCAGGGCGCCCCCACAGCCCCCCACAGGAGCCTCTGCTGCAATCCAGCCCCCACGCTGCCCCCGACCTCTCCTTGCCACAGCAGCCCCCAGAGCGCCGCTGCCAGCTCAGCTCTGCTGCCAGGGCAGCAGTCAGCAGAGGGACACAGGGCCAGGGACACAGGGCCAGGGCCAGCCCCTACAGGGGCACCAATAGGCTCCGGCTGCAACACAGCAGCAGCCAAAGGGGGCCTGAGGCTGCCCCTAGCAGGGGGATTCAGCAGCACAAGGAACCCCCAAACACACCGAACCCTCCCCAGACCCACCCATGGCCCCTCAACCGCACAGACACCACCCACCGACCCTACACACCTCTGCCATACCCCACAGACACCCCCACAGCCACACAGACTCCCCAGAAATCCTCAGACCACCCTCAACACCACAGACCCCCACAGCCCCACACCGGTCCCCAGACCCGCACGGAGCCCCCAGAACCGCACGGAGCCCCTCTCATCACCCCAGGACTCCCCACTCCAAGCCTCACGACCCCTCCCCACACAACAGCCGCACAGAGGCTCCTCCAGCACCACCAACTCCTACCACACAAACTCTCCACCAACCCTGCGGACCCCGCTAGACCCCACGGACCCTCCCGGGTCCCCCCACGCCGCAAACCTCCCCCCGGAACCCTACAGACCCCTCCCTAACTCCAGTACACATCACTCAGCCCCCGGGAATTCCGATCCCCACCTCAGGATGCCCTCCTCAGCCCCACACATTCCATCACCCCACCTGCAGCCGCCACAAAGGGGACGTAGAGCAGGAGGACGACCAAGAGCTCAGCGCACAGAAAGCTGCCGACCGCCGGCCCCGGCAGGCTGCTGGCGACCACACAGCGCTGGGAGGGAGACTCTGGACCGAGTCCCCCACAAGTAGCAAGCAGAGAAGAGCCGAGCGGAAGCCCTGGGCTGGGTCCGGAATAGGAAGTCCCGCCCACGCCTTGGTAGACACAGCCAATCAGAGGCGCCGGCAGCGCCGGCAGTTCCTCCCGCTGGGCGCTGCCGAGGCACAGCGAGGAGCTGGCACTGCCGGTGGCGGCCGCCATTGTTCCTGCTCTGTGGGGAGCGGCAGCAGTTGCGGAGTGCGGGAGAAGTGCCGGAGGTGCTGGCGGGCGAGCGGCAGCTGCTGACTCGTGAGCTGCGGCGGGGCGGGAGGGCTGAGGGGGCCGGGGAGTGCTGAGGGCGGCGGCAGCGCAGCGGGGAAGGGTCTGGGCGGGCCCCGGGGCTTGCCGAGAGCCGGGGAGCGTTTAGCTGCTGGCCCCGGGGCTGCGCGGGGCATTGCCGGCAGCTGAGGCCTTGTAGCCTTGGAGGGGCTGAGGGGGAGCCTCCATCCCAGCGCCTTCTGCTCGCCCAGGCTGCCAGCAGCCTGAAATGGCCCCGAGGAAGCCAAAGTAGCAGCCAGGGACCCCAAAAGGCTTTCCCAGGACTCTTAGGTTCCCTCCTGGCATCTCAAAATTTTCCCCAAGGACCCCAAAGTGATCTCCCTGGATCCCCAAGTACCCCCAGGGCTTGAGCAGTGGTTTCTTGGTTGTTTTTGGGTGGGGGGTGGCAGCTCTGGTGGCAGCTGTCCCTGCAGCCTCTTTTCAGGCTGCATTTGCCCAGAGCTGCTCCTTTGGCATCCTGCCCAGTGTGGGCACCTCCCAGCCCTCTGCCAGGAGTCCTGGGGGGCTGGGGTCGGCAGCTTCCTGTGCTCCGAGCTGTGCCTTGGCCTCCTGCTCTGCGTCCCCTTTGTGTGCCAGGTGGGGTGGGGACCCCTGGGGTGGAGGGAGGCAGCCTGGGCTTGGGGTTGTGATCCCTGGGGCCTGAGGCTTTTGTGCTGGGCTGAGGATTAGGGAGGGCTGTGTGAGGCTGCTGGAGGTGTGTGTGGAGCTGGGGGTCGGGAGGGTGGTTGGGGTGCAGGGGGGTCCGTTGGGTTGTTGGAGGGTTTGTGGGGTTGGGGTGGGTGGGGCTGGGGGGAAGGCTGTGTAGGGGTAGAAGGAGGAGCTGTGGGGGTTGGGCTGGGGAGGCTGTGGGGAGGGCATCTGTGGGGTCTTGCAGGCCTGGTCCTTGGGGAAGGGGGCGGCAGGGGTAGGGTTGTGGGGGGAGTGTGGGGTTGGGCTTGGGATCCCTTGGGGCTGAGGGTTGTAATCTGGATCCTTTGGGAGTCTGGGAGGAAAGCTGTGGCTGGGCTGAGGGTCCCCTGGGGCTGAGGGGGATCTTGGGGCCAGGCTTGGGATCCTGTGGGGCTGTGTGGGGGTCTGTAGTGTTTGGGGGGGGTCAGTGGAGCCCGGCTGCTGTGTCCTCCCACAGCCTCCTGTGGTGCTGCTGAGGCTTCTGTGGCCGCAGGCCATGCTGGGCACCTCCAGGGAGAGGTCTCAGGCTGCTGTTGAGGTTTCCCTGGGGGCATTTTGGGCTGGGCCTTGGCTCCTTTTGCTTGTGGCAGGGTTCAGCGTGGGCTGCCTGAGAGGGTACAGGTAGTTGGGGGAGGCTGTTTAGGGGGCTCAGGGCTATAGCCTCCCCAGACTGCCAGTGGCTGCAGCTGGCTGTGCTGGGCCAGCAGCCAGGGGTGCTTCTGCCTCAACCCTTAGGCTGTCACCACAGAGCCTGCCCCTTGTGCTGGACCTTTTGCAGAGCTGGGCAGAGAGGTTAAGTGAAGGAATTGATTTAGGGACCAGAACCCCAGACACTGTCTTACTGATAGAAGGAGATGCTTTAACCCTGATGGGCAGCAAACCCTGGGAACAGAGTGCAGCTAGAAAGGAAAACAGAGATAGGTTGACTCCCAGTAGTCACTGTGACCTAGGGAGTTATGCAGGGACCTGATAACAAGAACAAAGCAAAACTTAGGACAGAATTATGGAATCCCTTTATCTCTTGCTTGACGTTTGCTTAAGTCTTCTGAAAAACCTGTGCATTCGTGTGATACTTTCTCTCTGTAGCCAATCATGAATTTACAACTGTAGTATGGACATACCAATGACCAATTACAAGCTGCCTTCTGATGTTATGTTAACTTATATAAAGAAAAAGCTTTGTACAATAAATTGACACTTGGCTTGCATCAGGCCTCGTCCCGTCTCTCACATCACAGCATAATGGTGACCCTCGATGTGACGAGGAGATAACCACTACACTGTGGCCTGCTGCGACGTCCCACAGAACTTAAGTGAGCTGCTGAAAGGAAGCAGGACGCTGGCTGGCAACATATCATTCCTCCAGGAAGTGAGGTGAGCTGTGGGAAACTGAAATGGGGAATCAAGAGTTGTCCCCAGAGAGAGATGTATATGAACTAATTAATGCACTCCTTAAAAAGCATGGCAAAGTTATTTCTGGCCATGATCTTGGAGTAGCACTGAAGTGGGTGCAAGAAAAAATCCCCACAGTTACAGCACGGACAGTGGTATGGAGCAGCGGGAGGAGGTGGCCCCTGGCTGGGCCATCACGAGTCTCAGAGCAGCGGTGCCAGCCACAGCAGGGAGACAAGCGGTGACCCCCGCGCTGGCTCTGGCTTGTCCCGTGGAGGAGGCGGCGGCTGCGGCTCCCATCGCTCTTGTCTATCAGCAGTGGCAATAGTGTTTACAGACCTTGATTCTTTAAAGAAATGTCACAGTTTTTTCATCAAGAAATTAGTGAAAAAGCAACCTTGGAGCTGAAGGCAGTGCTCATGCAGTCAGAACCTTCACTTCAAAGCTGGAAAATCTGCACATCTCTGAAGACAACAGCATGTGAACAAGGAAAAGAAAAAAAGAAAAAAGTGTCTTCTCTACTGCCGTTTGCCCCCCCCCCCTTCCCCCCCCTTCCTTCTCCCTCCTTATCTCACTCCCTTGTTTCACTCCCTGTTGAAGGTCTGCAGAAACCTGTGTTCTGATTTTAAAGTAACAGTGTTAAGTTTTGTTAATAAAGGTATTTCACCATTTCATGAATTCAACTGATATCTATATATTGTTTTTATCATTATTTCTGATTTTAAGGCATTCGGGAACTTATTATTTTAGTGTTTGCAAATGCTGTGTTTCTTTACAATAAGCATGATGGTAATTGACTACCCAAAATCAAACTTGGTATTTGTAATAAGGTATACTGCTATAGAAAATGACTTTTGCTTATAAGTTTTTAGTGATTATGTTAATGTATTTTTCCTAATTAACAAGCATAATACCGTATAAGTGCTACTGGTTTTATGAGTTTATAGGTTAAGGTCTCTTTTTTTCTTTTTTTCTGGTTCGAACCTCTTTTTTTGAGGTAATTCAATTTCAAAAAGAGCTCTATATACATATGGTAAATAAGTTTTCATTTTGAAAAGCGCGCTTTACATAATATAACAGCTTTTTGTTGTTTTCTTTCACATTACTTTAATTTTCGCATAGTTTTTTAAGTTTTTAGGCCTTTTTTGGTATTAGCAGTTTATTAAGACTTTATTTTAGAAACGTTATAGAATGTTGTTTTGGTCTTTGTGTTTATAAAGGTTTTAAGATAAGGATTATATTTCTGATGCCAGCATGGCAGAACACCAGACTCAAAGGATGGGACAAACAGCAGTGCCCGTGAAGCTGACAATCAGCTGACCACTGAGGCTGACCACAGTGCCTGTTTAACTGAGATCAGAAGCACTGATCTGAAGCTGACTGCACGAGTGTCCCCGGAGGAAACATTTCATTCGGGACTGAATGTCTCAATGTCTTAATGTCATGTAATTAGAGAATATGTTTATGTAGATTTATATGTTACCTCACCAGAATGTTATAGTTAAACAGTGGTTACCCAGGAATAGACAAATAGCCCAGCCTATCTGGTAAAATTAATTCATTCTTGCAATTGTGGGGTATCGCTCATGTTCCCTGTATTCCTTATTCCCTCACACAGTACACCGAAGTGACTTTTGCAAAAACTAAAGAGGAGGAATGGTAGGGGCCTCTTCAGAGGCCTGGTTAAACAAAGCTATGTATGTTTTACATTTTAAAATTTAAATTTTTTGCAGCTTCCTAATGATTCTCAGGAAATCCCAATGACACATCATTTCAATTCTTTGACTACCATCAGTGCATTAATAACCTCGGGTGGAGGATATGCTTGTGTCTCAGCAGGTTTTGGACCATATTGGGTCCCAGTGCTTTCATCATCCTTTGGATGCTGACTGCAGCAGCAGCCTTCCAGATCCCAAAGCAACCACAGCAAAATGCGTGAATCACGCTTGCCAAGGCCATAGGACGAGACATGCATTGCCTCTCTGTATCAACGCCTGCCAATCCCTTCAGCACCTGTCTGGTGGGCATATCAGTGAATGGGTAAAAGAACATCACTGAAAAAACTGAACCACTGAACTTGAAAAGATCATTCTACATGTGTGCTTCCTGGCACACTTAAAAGCTTTCATAGTTTTGGGTGTAAAGGATTTGAAAAGACAAATCTGACTAGCCTCAAGAGATAAGTATGTTAGGAT